>NC_061120.1:111740879-111818445 GCF_002878395.1 Capsicum annuum | reverse complement strand
CCGCACCCACTTTGACCATGTGTGATCAATAAAAGAGGGGAAGAAAATAAGGTTAAAAGCTGAAACCCCAAGAGTTTAGAGTAGTGTTAAGGAGGCATAGTCACTCTGAAATATCCAAGAATATCTACAAAGACCCTGGCCTACATTACAAGATTAAGAAAATCCCTATAGTGATCCTAATTGACCTGTCTAAAGACTGGGGTACTGACTATAAGGGCAAGCCTGTGGCATTTGATACGCAATGTTTGGAACTTCATTCTGAGAGTGAGTCTGGTGTTTATCCCTGTGTTTATGTATGAGAATAATGATATGAGTGAAAAAGGGATTTCTTTGTTGTGAGGCCACACTAGGTATGTTTCTAATCACTGACTTGCTCGGATAGTGTGATTTGGGTATGTGTTGGTTGTTATTGCTGAATTTTTGCCATATCTTGATCTTTGTGAGTTGCATGGTTGTTTTCAATGATAGACACAGTTGCTCTTAATTTGACAGACTTTGGTGATGGTAAATGTACTATGAACTGATATGAGTAGTTAGCTGCCAAATTGTACTTTGTATACTCTTAGTTATGTTATAGTTTCTTGAGGACAAACTATTGTTTAAGTTGAGGGTGTTGATGTGTAAGCCTATGCTAACACATTTGAAGCTTTTAACTCTAAATAATTGTAAGGTCTTGAGCAACTTTAGTTGTTTTTGATTAGTTTACTTTGATTTTGCAGTAAAAGTAGAGAAGAAGAGGAACCACAAATAAAGAAAGCAAAAAGCATGAAATCGAAAGCAAATAAAGAACAAAGGGTGGCTGATGACATCCATGACACGTTGTCAGCATAGTGATAGGCTATCAAGGATGCCGTCAGCCTTAACCAGAGAATGAGATTTGTTGTAATGTTGTAACGGCATGTCGTGATAAGGCGTTAGGATCACCGTCAACCTTAGGCAAAAATTATCAAAATGGATGAGGAGCTGACGACATCCATGACGTGCCGTCAGACTCCTGATAGGACGTCATTGTCGCCGTCAGCCTGAGACAGCAAAAGCCAAACTTAAAGAGAATCTGACGACGTCCGTGATAGGCCGTCACGGTCGCCGTCATCTATTCCGAGAAAAATCTATAACTTTAGTTTATTTCCTTATTTAGAGTTAACTATTTAAAGCCTTGTTTTAGGGTTTTTGAGGGATAGATTGACATAAGATAAGGAAAAGGATAAGCAGTGTCGATTCTTGACATCCTAATCTTTATCTCATCAGTAATGATTTACCAGAAGTTCAAGGGAAGATGTTGTACCATGCTTGCTACTAAAATAGCTCAGTATCACCTAGAATATTTTCTCCATCAGTGGGCATCAGCCTGACACGCACTATACCCTACCAAAACTTTGCCTCCTGAGTCAAAGAGGACTTACAGATTCTCTCATTTGGGTTTGTCACCCATGTTGGTCCTCCATCCACTATGATATTGGCCAACCACGAACGTTGTTTCTCTCAGTTCTTAATCTGAACATAAACTGATGGTGTAGTGGCTTGAGGAATGAAGTAGAGGCCATGCAAAAATCTGTTGATGTTCTGATGGAAATATCAACCCTTACGCCCCTCACCTGCACTCTATCCAACATGGGTAGGTCTGCTTCTTTTTACCTGGCCTACACATATTTTCTAAATGATCCTGGTAGTTCGCATACAACTCCCGAACCAATGCAGGACAAAATGATCCTCCTCCTTTTGCGGTCCGCCCCAATCCATACTCTTGGAAATTCTATTCTACCTCTGGGTACCTGGTCAACCCTTTTGTGATAATCAGCTTTTCTTCTTGAAGTGTCCTTTTTGCTCTTCTTCTATCAGTTCTGCGAAGTCTAGCAGTGTAGATGCTTGCTGCTCGAGGAATTTCCCATCTAGCATTATCTCAAACTTTGGGGTTCTTAAATTTAATAAATTTTCCCCGAGGTGGAGACTCTTCCTCTTCTATTTATTCAGTGGACAAGGACCCCGATGTTGTTTCCTCAGACTCTTCTTGCTCCTCTTCTTCAGATTTAGCATGTTCAGACTCATGCTGTTCAGAACCCTCTTGCTCAGAAGCTATTGTTGTTTCAGTGTCATCACTATCCTTTACTTCAATGGGTGGAGGTGGTAAAGGTTCCTTCGGACTTAGATCCTTCTTTTGCATCCTGAGCAAGGGTTTCTCCTCCTCATTATTTCTCAAAATTCACTTGAATTCCAATTTGTGAGCTGACTTTTAAACCCTGGGGTCTGCTCAGCAAACCCTAGGTGCGATTTTCAGTTTTTTTTTTCAAGTTGAACTTGGTGTAAGCCTCTTGGGGACTTGGGTTGACATTCTTTTATCACTTACCACAAGAAAGAAAGAGTAAAAGTAGAGTATACCTTATGGATCCCTTAAACTGGTTTCATGCATAAAAATAGAAAGAAATAGGAAGAACTCCTTGATTGTGAAGTGTAAAGCCACACAAGAGAATTTGTTTTCTTAAGAGTGTTTGAAAAGAGTAGGAGATCAACTAACTAAGGAAAGAAATAACTAAAGAAAAAGAAATAAAACTAGCGGAAATTTGAAAAGGTTTCACAGTTGGGCCAAGTCAGATCTGCTTTAAAATTGGCTCAGAATTTAGATTTTAAGGTTATGGGCTGATGATGATTTGTGATGGCTTATCACGAGTGTATAGCCTATCATGAACTTCGTCACTCTTAACAGAGAATGCCTCAAGCTTGGCCTAGCTGACGATAATCGTGATAGCTTGTCATAGTTGTGACGGCTTGTTACGGATGCCATCATGACCTTTCAGCTGACCTTCTCATTTTTTTCACCTGCTATGTACTAAATCCTAATTGTAAAAAATAAAAACACTTGCTTAAAAATAAAAATTTTGGGTTGCCTCCTAATAGCGCCTGATTTACTGTCGCGGCACGACTGGGTTATCATGACTACTCAGACTTCGCCAAAACAACCTATTAATACCTCTTTTCCATCATCATAGAAGACGTCAACGATTGATAAGACACTCATATCTTTTTATTGGATCATGGGTTGATGCATTTTGAATTTTGCCTCTTTTTTACCAAGCCTAAACTTAAGCTCATTCAACTCCATGTCAACTATTACTCTTCTTGTTGCTAAGAGTGCCCTCCCCAAAATAATGGGTACCTCAAAGTCTACATCATAATCCAGTACCACAAAATCCGCAGGAAGAATAAAGTCTGCTACTTTCACTAACACAACATGCAAAATTCCAATAGGCCATTTTATCGACCTATCTGTCATTACCAATCGCATGTTAGTGGTTGCCGAAGCTTCAAAATCAAGCTTCTAATATACAGAAAGTGGCATCATATTCATGCTGGAATCCAAATCATATAATGTCTTTGCAATATCCAGAGACCCAATTTTGCACGAAATAGTGAATGCTCCTTGGTCGGCCTTCTTTTGCACTAAGAACTGTATGGAAATCGTACTGCAATGGTGGAGATTGTCCACCTGCTCACTGTTGACCTTTCTCTTCTTTGTGATGAGGTCTTTCATGAACTTTGCATAGCCTGGTATCTGCTCAAATGCCTCAATCAAAGGCATATTAATTGTCAATTGCTTGAGCATTGCCATGAACTTGCCAAATTTTGCATCATCAACGTTTTTCTTCATCCGTGGAGGAAAAGAAGGTGGTGGTCTAGGGATAGTCTTTAACACCGCTTCCTCTTTCTTCTCATTTTTCTTCTCCGAATCATTAGAAGAACTATCCATCTTCTCAGACTCCACTGGATTACTTTCTTTGAGCTCATCAATAATTACCTCATTTTCTACAGATTTGCCCACAGAAGGGCCAAGTAACATCTTACCACTCCGAGTGGTGATCACCATACATAAGCCATAATTTTGTGGATTATGAACTATATCACTAGGTAAAGTACCACTTTTTCTCTGATTCAGTGTAGTGAAAAGTTGACTCATCTGCTGCTCCAACTGCTTAACAAAAGTAGAGTGTGAGCTAACCAACTGACTGAGGGTAGAGAATTCACTCTTCATAGTCGTTACCCCCGAGTGAGTAGCTTCCACTCCCTTCAACAAATTTTCTATCATGTACTCCATGGACATCTTGTCGAAGCCCGTTGTTGCAGTATCACGACTTCCAGGAGTAACATATAAACCACTTTTGTCATTATTTCTTATCCAATGTCCCTGCTCCTTATCTTTATAATCAGGCTTGTCATAAAAGTTCCGACCTTTGTTCCCTTGGCTATTGCCTTGGAAAACCCTCTGACTACTCACATAGTTTGCCTCCACATCAGCACCCATAGCAACAGTACCCTGAGATTTCACAGCCTTAACTATTTTGGTCTTACCTGACAGAAAGTCTTGATCAGCAAGTCCATCTATGTCTTTCAGTGGGCCATGTCCTAGTCCCTCTTCTTATCTCTTCTGTGCTGCTCTATAATCATACCACCAGAAATTATCGGGCTAGCCACTACAGAATCCCTGGTATGCTAAGCCCAACTTTGGTTGGTCATTCTATTCAGCATGTCTAAAGCATCCAGAAAAGAGAGGTCAATGAATGAACTACCTGTAGCATTATCTACAATTAGCTTTGTCACAGAGTTAAAAGCTCTGTACAAAGTCTCCATTAAGTGCAAGTCCATCATATTGTGGTTCAGACATTATGCTAGCTTCTTCTTAAATCTCTACCAAGTTTTATGTAATGCTTTGGTAGGGAACTGCCTGAGATTACTGATTTCATCCCTCAACTATACCCTCCTGGAGAGTGGAAAGAACCATTATAGAAACGTCTCTTTCAACTATCTTCAGTTGGTTATAGAATTAGGCTCTAGCTCATTTAACCACATTGTTGCCTCTCTAGACAGAGACAAAGGAAACAATCTTAACCGGATTGTATTTTGGCTCAGTCCCAGATTATCAAAAGATTTGGAAATGTTGATGAAGTTCACCAAACTCATATTCGGGTCATCACTAGGTAAGCTTCCAAACAACCCCTTCAGATTTAGGAGTTGGATCGTGGTACTTGTTATGCTGAATTTTGCACCTGATGCCAACGGTGGAGGAATGATAGCACCCATTGCACCAGCTCCGTCCATCCCTTCATCATCTTCATCAGCCTTGTATTAAATAGTCTGTTGACCATACCTTCCTCGGACCGGACGGTTTCCATTGATATTTCACTGCACGGGTGTGGCAATTTGCTCAGCTCGCCATGGGTTTTGAGGATTCAGCAATTCCTCATCACCTAAGTCTTCATTATCAGGGTTCTGGTGATGTACTTGTTAACCCAAATTCTGTACGTTCACCCTAGCCCTAGCTAAAGTGGCTAGTCTTTTCACCTCCTATTGTTCAACCATTCTCCCAATTAGTGGAGGTTCTGAATTAATTGGTAATAATGGTTCTCCAGAACTTTTTGTTTTTGGCATAAACAACTAAGAACCTACAATAGACAAAAAAACAAATAAATGTAAATCAAGGAAACTTAACTAACAACAAATTAGCACACATAAACTTTCAGTTTACAACTGTATTCCCCAGTAACGGCGCCATTTTTGATAATGCTCAAATTACAGTCTTGAAAGGGTGTAAGAAATCATTGTTAATATAAAACCCAACTAGGTTTGGATTAAATCCCACAGGGAATAAGGTGTGAACTCAAGTTGTTTATGATTTAATTCACTGGTAGTTTATTGTTTCCTGAAATGGGGTTTAAATTTTACAGATAATTGATTGTCACTTTGAATTTGATATTTGTAACCAAGATTGTATGAAATAACCAGGATTATGTTCACTAGCGCTTATGGTACATGACAAATGCTAAAATTTACTCAAGACTCTCACGATGGTTAGGATCATAAGGTATCTTTATCGATGATATGCTCAAATGTCTCTTGAACTACTCAAGCATCTAATGTCCTAATCCTCTTGAACTTAGGGAATTGCTATGCACTATCCAGATTTTACCTCAGGATAATCAGCCTTGTTATAATGCTGATTATTAAATGAAGCCTTTCCAAGTCCCTATTGATAATTCACTTCCTGCTATTTATGATTTCTTTCTTAAGAAAACAAAAGTAGGTACGACTACTGTTTGCAACTAGCAATCATAAATTATAATCTTAGAATTACCAAGAAATCCTAACACCTATTAAATCTTAAGTATTTAACACCTTATCATGACCTAACCCTAAATCCTATGATCCAGGTTATAGGTGTTTAGCCACTCATGATGCAAAAAACAAGTATGCAAATTGAATTCATAACTGAAAGGATTAACTTACAATGATGAAGAAAATCAAAAGTATAATTTGAATTGAATCACAAGGCAAAGATCCAAAATATTGGTCTTAGAGAGAGAGAGAGAGAGAGAGAGAAATCATATATGCTATCTTGTGGGATATGTCAATAAATCCCTTGAAAACCCTAAAATAAGGCTTTAAATAGCTAATCCTAAATAAGAAAATAAAACTAAAGTTACAAATTTTCCACAGAATAGATGACGGCGATCGTGACAGCCTATCAGGAGTTTGACGGCCTATCACGGGTGTCGTCATATTCTCTTTAAGTTTGCTTTTGCTATCTCAGGATGACGACGACAATGGCATCCTACCAAGAGTTTGATGATGAGTCATAGATGTCGTCAGCTCCTCTTTTATTTTGAGAATTTCTGCCTAAGGTTGACGATGATCCCGATGCCTTATAACAACTCTGATGCCTTATCACGATATGCCATTACAACATTATAGAAAATCTCATTTTCTGGTTAAGGCTGACGACATTCTTGACAGCCTATCACCAGTCTAACGACGTGTCATGGATGTCGTCATCCACCCTTTGTTCTTTATTTGCTTTTGATTTTATGATTTTTGCTTCCTTTATTTGTGGTTCCCTTTTTTCTCTACTTTTACTGCAAAATCAAAGTAAATTAATAAAAAATACCTAAAGTTGCTCAAAACCTTACATTTATTTAGAGTTAAAAGCCTCAAATATGTTAGCATAGGCTTACACATCAGCGGCCACACGTTTTGGGGCCCTTCCAATTAGAGGAGAGCTAGGCCCATATAACCCGTGGGTGCCTACTAGCTGGAGGAAAGATGGTTCCATATAGCCCATGGGTGTCGTTGCAAGTTATGATGGTTGAGCTATAGAATCCAGGCTAAAGTTTTTAATTGCATGCTAAGCCTTATTCCTATCCTGGAATGTGATATATTTGTATATATATATATATATATATATATATGTATATGCATTTTATTATGTGCATTAGATTTGAGTGATTTTGAACTACTGATCGTGGCATTATGTTATCCATATCCTTGAGTTACATGCTAGTGTTCACCCTACTAACCGCCTCCGAATGTCGTATCTGTATATGATGCTGGCACTAAATCTACTTCTACTTTTCCTGTGCTGATTTGGGTCGATCGACTTGGTTCGCTGGTTTGTTGTGTTATGGTGAAGTAGTAAGCTTTCATTCCCCATAAGGCTTAGGAATTTCACCATCTTTCATTCCTAGATTTGAGTTGATAGTTACTTTCATTATCATTAACATTATCATTTTCGTTCTTATTATCATCTATCAGAGTCGGGGACATATCCCGACTAATACTAGTTTTTGGTTCTTGCATTAAAAGGCCTTATTTGGATTATTGTAGGTATTGAGTGATGTTTGTTAGTTGTATGGTCGGTCACCAATCTTTTGTTATAGACATGTTTTAAATTTTCTTAAGCTTATTGCATGTTATCTTGATATATGTTTAAAATGTATCCAACCTTAGGGATGATGTGTTAGGTTTGGTTAGGTGCAAGGGGTGATCTCCAATCCATGTGGTACTTAAGATACCCATTACGGCAAGACCCTAGTTTGTGTTATGACATCTCTGTGTAGATTTTTGTTCATCAGATATGTCTCAACTATGGCTTGGTATTATTTATCTTGTATATATCAGATTTAGATACAAAGTTGATTTGAGTGGTTGGTAATGATATAGTTTTAATGGTTTAGTTTTGACTTGACGCCTTGGATTGGCAATTTGGAAGTTGTGATAGAATTGGAGTATGAATGCCTACCTATCTTCAGGTTTGGTTTGGGTAGTTAAAATTAAGTGATTTAGCCTTACTATTGAGATTTTAGCTTGGTATTGTAGAGCTTGTGTGTATCTTTTATTTGGGACTTATCTCAGTTCAGATTTTATTTATAGGCTGGTTGAGCCTACTCCATGGTTTCGTATTGGGTCTTCTCGACTTCGGATGGATTATAGTTGATAAGTGTTTGTATGATAGCCCATTGATCTGGTATTGGTTCTTTTAGCTTTGACCTAGAGTTTTATATTTCTTTGGAAATTTTGGATGATATACTTAGTAGGAGTAATATAATCGAGTAGGATTCAGTATGGCTTCTATCTCGGTGTATGAGATATCCTGGAGCAGAATGTTTACTGATGAGTAGTTATGCCTTGATCCTTTTGGATTTTAGTTTGATTTCTCATTAGGGTGTCATTTCCTGCACAACCAGTAAGCAGTGTTAGAATAGGTTATATGCCTCCAGTCCCGACAAGATCAGGAAAGTTCTCTTGATGTGGTTATGGGTACATTTCAAGTCTTTCATCTCCATGCTTTATAGAAGTCAATTTTGGTATTAATCCTGAATCTTTAGCAAAACCCTTCTCAGTGTCTACCCAACTGGGTAAATCTATTATAGCCAGACAGGTATACAGAAACTGCCCAGTTATAGTATCTCAGATAAAAACTTAAATAGAACTTGTAGGGTTAGAGATGACTGATTTTAATATCATCCTCGGTATGGATTGGATCCATTCGTGCTATGCCTCAGTGGATTGCAGAAATTGAGTCATTCAGATTCAGTTTCCTAATGAACTAGTCATTGAATAAAAGGGTAGTACCTGTGTGCTTAGGGGTCAGATCATTTCCTATCTTAAGGCAAGAAAAATAATTTCTAAGGGGTGTGTTTATCATCTTGTTAAAGTCAAAAACTCTAGTTCTGAGACTCCAAGTCTCAAGTTAGTTTCAATAGTATGGGAATTTCCAGATGTGTTCCCTGAAGACTTTCCCAGAGATCCTCTCGAATGGGAAATTGACTTTGGAATAGTTCTCCTTCCAGATACCCAGCCTGTCTCTATTCAACCCTATAGAATGGCTCTAACTAAGCTTAAGGATTTGAAAGAGCAGTTGAAAGGTCTATTATATAAGGGATTCATCAAGCCCAGTATTTCCCCATGGGGCGCCCAGTCCTATTTGTGCGTAAGAAAGACAGTTCGCTCAGAATGTCCATCAATTACCATCAGTTGAACACAGCTACAAATAATAATAAGTATCCGCTACCCAAAATTGATGACTTGTTTGACCAACTGCAGGGTGCCAATTACTTCTCTAAGATAGACCTTAGATCCGGCTATCATCAGCTTAAAGTTAGAGAAGGTGACATTCTGAAGACAACCTTCAAAAATCGATATAGAGAAGGTGACATTCTGAAGACAACCTTCAAAAATCGATATAGTCACTTTGACTTTTTAGTTATGTCTTTTGGACTGATGAATGCCCCTGTAGCTTTCATGGACTTGATGAACAGAGTGTTCAAGTAGTACTTGGATATGTCGTCATAGTCTTTATTGATGATATCCATGTCTTTTCCCATAGTGATTATGGTCATGCAGACTATCTGAGAATTGTGTTGCAGACCCTTAGAGCTCATCAGTTATTTTCCAAATTTAGTAAGTGGGAATTCTTGCTAAGATTAGTAGCTTTCCTTGGCCATATTGTCTCAAGTAATGGCATTTAAGTTGACCATCAAAAGACCAAAGCAATAAGAAACTATCCCAGACCCATCTCTTTATTAGATATCAGGAGTTTCTTAGGTTTTGCTGGCTATTACAGATAGTTTCTTAAAGGGTTTTCTTCTATTGCATCCCCCATGTCTCAACTGAATCAGAACAAAGTCAAGTTTCAGTGGTCAGATTCTTGCGAGAAGAGTTTTTAGGAGTTGAAGACACGACTCACATTCACTCCAGTATTGACTTTGCCAAGTGGTTTAGATGGGCTTTGTATTTTACTGTGATGCTTCAAAGTTGGTCTTGGTTTTGTATTGATGAGGAAAGGAAGGTCATAGCCTATGCCTCTAGACAACTTAAACCCCATGAAAAGAATTATCCTACCCATGATCTTGAGTTGGAATCTGTTGTTTTATCTTTGAAAATTCGTATGCATTATCTTTATGGCGTTCATATTAATGTGTTCATGGTTTACAAAAGTTTACAGTATGTGTTCTCACAGAAAGATTTAAATCTTTGTTAGAGAAGGTGGCTTGAGTTGTTAAACGATTACGATATGAGTGTGTTGTATTATTCGGTCAAGGCTAATCTAGTGGCAGATACCCTTAGCAGGTTATCTATGGGTAGTGTTGCTCATGTTGAGGAGGATAAGAAGAAGTTATTCCAGGAGGTTCATCAGCTTTCTAAATTAAGTGCTTAGTTAGTTGACTCATCTGAAGGCAGAGTATGGGTTCAGAATAGTTCAGAATCTTCTTTGGTTGCTGAAGTAAAGGAAAAGCAAGATAGGGATCTAGTTTGGTTAGATTAAAGGAGTCAGTCAGAGATCAAAAAGTAGAGGTTTTCTCCCAGGGGGAGATGGTGTGTTGCATTTCCAAGGCAGGTTATATGTTTTGAGTGTTGATGGTTTGAGGCTGTGGATCTTAGCAGAAGTGCATGGTGCATGATATTCCATTCATCCAGGAGACATTAAGATGTACCATAACTTACGGGAGCTCTATTGGTCGAGTGGTATGAAGATGGATATTGTAGAGTTTATTGGTAAGTGTTCTAATTTTTAGTAGGATAAGGTTGAACACCAACGGCCTAGTGACATATTGTAGGAGTTCAATATCTCTACTTCGAAGTGGGAGGTGTTGAACATGGATTTTGTGATAGGGTTGCCTCGCACGCATCGTCAGCATAATTCGATATGGGTCAATATAGATAGAATGACCAAATTAGCTTATTTCTTGCTAGTTTATTCTTCTTACTCAACTATGGATTATGCTAGGATCTACCTTAGGGAATTGGTTAGGTTGAATGGGATTCTGTTGTTTATCATATCCGATATAGGTACTCAATTTACCTCTCACTTTTGGAAGGATTTTCATAAGGGTCTTGGTACCCAAGTTCATCTCAGTATAACTTTTCATCCTCAAACAGATGGTCAGGAAGAGAAGACCATTCATACCTTAAAGGACATGTTGAGAGCATCTGTTATTGACTTGATAGGTAGTTAGGATGATCACTCACCTTTGATTGAGTTTGCCTATAACAACAGTTATCACTCCAGTATTCAGATGACCCCATTTGAGGCTCTGTATGGAAGAAGATTTATATCTCCCATTGGTTGGTTTAAGGAAGGTGTAGCTACCTTAATAAGGCTTGATGCAGTTTTTGATGTGATGGAGGAAGTTCAGTTGATTTGGGAGAGGCTGAAGATATCCCAAAGCCATCAGAAATCCTATACAGATGTGAGGAAAAGAGATCTTGAGTTAGAAATTGGTAATTTAGTTTATTTGAAAATCTCACTCATGAAGGGAGTGAAGAGATTTGGCATGAATAGAAAACTTAGTCCCCGTTATGTTGGCCCGCATAACATCTTGATTAATTTTGGGAAGGTAGCTTATGATCTAGAGTTGCCTGCAGATTTGGTGTCAGTGCATCCAGTATTCCATGTTTCCCTATTAAAGAAGTGTATTAGTGATTCAGTTGTAGTTGTTCTGTTGGAAAATATGTATATTCAGCTGTATTAATGATTCCCTTGGTCAAGGTTCTTTGGCGGAATCTGTCCTTTGAGGGAGCCAATTGGGAAGCATAAGCAAATATGCTAACCAAGTACCCTCGCCTTTTCTCCGCGAACTCAAATTCAGTTTAAGTTAATGATTTTCTTCAGATTGACTCTTTTTCATTCTTAGTTTCATCTATGTAATCCATCTCATGTCATTGCATATATTCTATTCATGTATCATTTCATGTATCACGTTTCAGACTCAGTTATGAAATCATGTTTTCAGTCATGCATGTTCAGTTTATGATCTTAGTTTTTCTAGTATTCTCAGCTAACTAGTCTCATTCGAGGACTAATGTTTCCAAGGGGGAGATATTGTAATACCCCATGAAAAGTCTTAGCTCATTTCAGCTCTCAATTCCATGCATAAGGTGTCCAAAGCTTAGAAATTAGCTTTAGTGCTGGGACTTAGCCATTTCTAAGGCCCCTAAACTTCAATGATTTCATTTTTGACCTTCCCGACCTCAGAATGTAAATTTTTGAGTTGATTCATGTCGGGGATGTTAAAAGTACATCTCGAGTGAGTTTTGGAATTTTCAAATGAGCGTAGAGGCATGTTTGGATACCCAAAACAATAGCAACACTGAGATAAGCCTGCGTCGTGCCCTCCAGTGCACCGCTCTAAAGCGGGCATCGCCCCCTCCAATGGACCGCTCCAAGCCCACATCACCCCCTCCAGTCCGGTGCTTTAGAGCCCACGTCACCCTCACCCCTTTTTGTCCAGCTTTTGTTCCTCATCAATTAAGGGAATTTAGGTCATTTCCCCTTCACCCAACTCGTCCATAACATAAAATTTAGGTTTCCAAAGAGCATTATTTTCTTTTTTCATCACAAATTCTCTCAAAAGAAGCATCCTTTTCCTCAAGAACAAACCCTAACTCTTTCACAAGAATTCAAGGAATTTAAGCTTTAAACCTCAAGAAATTTCCAAGAATCTTCACGAATTCATCCAGTGAGGTATGTGTGATATTCATCCATGGGTTCCTTTCACCCATGAAGTTTAAAAACCCCTTTTGGTGTTTTAAATTATGAGTTTTAAATGTTCAAGTTTAACTAATTCCATGAATTTCTTATTAATTTAATTACAAGTTATGGTTATAAGTATTGAAGTAGAATGAACCGTATCATGTTTGAGTATTGGAATTTCCATGTCATGTTCAATTGGTTTCAGGATGAACCCTTGAGCTATGAGTTTAGCCATAAAATCCTATTTTTTCAACATGTTTAAGAGATACTCATGTTTAAGTGTATGATTTTCACATGTTTTGATGAGATGCCATGTTTAGGTCTTTGAACCATATTCACGTACTAATGTATTTTAAGTTTGATATCGCATACTCATGTTCATTCAGTTCTAGCGGGTTATGAACACCCAATACCTATGTGTTTTTCACGAATTTAGCCTTTCAAGTACTCAGACAGTTAATCCATGACTCTTATCAGTAAACTTGTATGTTTATGATCATGATGAGCACTAATAATTATGTAATAATGTTCAGTCTAGTTTAGTCCATTCCAATATCATTGTTAGTTCAATTGGGAGTAGGATTTAGCATCAAACAAAATTAGGAAAGAGGGATCACCTTACAGTAGAGGGTATGACCCTTAGTACCAAACCCTGAGTTATAAAACTACGTAGCCAGCGTAGGTTAGAGATGTCTACCTGCCAGTTCAGGGTTAACTAAGTGTCTACCTGCCAGTTGGGAGTAACATATATCTCTTTAGTGCATCTAATAGTTGAGGGTGACTCCTTAGTCCTTTGGGACACCAGTTTAGTGGATCTACATAGCCAGTGTTAATACCCTTGGCATGGTACTACACCCTTCCAACTGGGGTTATAGGTTAGATCCTGATTAGCTCAGATTGGGGCATGTTAGTTATATGATACCTCCCATAGTCTCGGTATAGTATTTTAGTGTATTCTTAGTTCAGGTTGCTTGACCAAGTATGCAAACTTTTAGTTATTCAGATATACAGTTTACATTCTTTTAGATTTCAGACTTATTTTAGATTACAGATTTATGCTCATGCTTGCATTCTTAGATGTCACCATTTTCATGCATTTATGTTCAATTATCTCATGCTATTCAATTATTCCTTATTTCATATGCACAGTACACCGGTATATCATCCTAACCTCATCTCATATACTAATACATTCAAAGTACTGACCGTAAACTCTTCTGTGCACTATGATGTCTTATATCATAGGTTCGGATGCACAATTTCCCGATCGCAGTTTGACAGCTCAATGTAATCCAATAGCCATAGTGGTGAGTCCTTATCCATCGAGGACATGTTATGATTATTCAATTATTTTAGTATTTCATTTTTTTCAGTCAGTCAAAGTTAGTTGGGGGTCTGTCCCATCAACTCCTTAGTCAGTTTAGAGGTTTTCAGACATTTGGACAAAACAGTTGGATAGTTAGTTAGTTACTTTCAGTTCTTATCAATTTTATCAGATATTTAGTATTTTTTATTTCAGTATGCAGGTATACAGTACCTTCTTAGTTTAGCTTTCGTACAGTTGTTATGTTCATATTTTATTCAGTGCTCACAGCAAGTACCAGTTCATAGATTAGTTTATGGTCACTTGTGACCATAAGCACTGTTGTTGCGACTAGGGGGTAGCCCTGAGTCATGACACATATCTAGTGTGTGTGTGTGTGTATATAAATGTGTACAACGAATGACACTTTAGTAATAAATATGTCTTTCATGGATATTATTGTAAATTGGGCACTGAGGTGCTATCTCCTTCACCTTTTTCACGTGTCTAGAATAACGGAGGTGATATCTCTTTCACCCCACATAGCATGATTTTTTGGTTTTACCAGCTCCATGCCGCCCCGCATGAACCTGCCCCCGCCTCGCCATACTTAATTTTTTTTATTTTAAAAAAATGTACCAGTTATTTCTAAGAATTTTAACTTATCTATGCAAAACTAAATTATCTTATCATTTCTTTCTTATTTCCTAAGCACACTTTTTTTTAAATCTTAGTTGATTAAAGAGTCAAGTTATTGAAAAGCAATAAGTGAACCGTTAGGTCAACGATCAACCATGATTCATTTCTTTCTTTAATAATTATTAGTTTTACTAGGCTTGAGGTAAGCCCGGGACCAAAGTCTAGATATAATAATAATAATTTAAATTTAAAAACATAATTTATGTAAGATATTTTCTTATTTTATAATTATTATAATCTAATGGCCTATTAAAAATGTCTCGTTGATAAATTTTCATAATTATTAAAGTTTTTATAACATAATTGAATAATTTTTAATCAAAAATAATTTGTGAGGAAGAAAGTATTACAAGAGAATTAGAATATATCAAAATGCTTTAAGTAATTTGATATTTTATAATGTAATATGATTTAAAATATGTAATAATTAAGATTCAAAGAAGATCATAAATAGAAAATATTGATATTTTTATAAATTTGTGAGTATGTACTTCTTTTATTATAGATAGAAATATTTTTTTTATATATTTATTGAGTTTTAGTTTCTCTCATGATTTCAGTGGCAAGAATTTTGCAAAATATATTTTTTCTTCTTGTAGAATTATTTAAAATAAAATATTTCAATGGCTTCTAATTTATATTATAATAATTATAATCTTAGTTTAGAGTCATTATATAAATTAACTTAATTGAGATATATTAGAATATTAAATGATAATTAAACTAACATTAATAGATTACTCCATTTGGTCTATTTGTGTGTCATGCTTATTTTTTACAAAAAAAATAATAAAAACATTCAACTTAAACATACCTTATTTACACAAATCTCTACCCTTACAAAGTAATTACAAAAAATTTCTAAAAGAGCTTCCTCTCTCTACAAAATCTGATACATAGTACAACCCATCATTTTTGGAAGAATTAGTAACACAACCCACCAAATCTTATACATAGCAATAGTGAGCAAAAAAATGTAACTGAAATAATGGCATGCAGTGGCGGTTTCTCCAATTTTAGAAGATTTTGAATGTAAGTCGTCTTCTTCTTCACTTTATCTTAAGTTTACAAGCGTCTACTATTTCTCAGTCTCATCTATACTTCTTCTCCAAATCATTAAAGAGGTTAGTTTATTTTTAAAATTTTTCAAGTTTAGTACATCTTAAATTTAATGTTCTTAAACATATTTTAGTCAGTTAAAACAATCAACAAAATCATTTATTCGTGGTATAACCCAATTAGATGAGTATATATGAATGGAGGAATTAGATGTAGAAAGTGCAATGCCTACTATAGATGATAATAATCCACCAACATATTTTATTTTGGGCAATTTTGATTCAAAAGTTACATATTTTTTTGAAAATAGATTCAAGTATCACGACGATCCTACATTTATGAAGAAGTTATAGGAGAAATTGGCTACAAAACCAAACAAATTCGTGGCATCATCTACAAAAATAAACCTATAGAGGAACAATAGCCTCCACCAAAGATATGTCAATATGTTGCATAAATGTATTGTTCTTCAAATACTTTAGAATAACAGATCTTATTTCAAATTTCTAAATTATTATGTATCAATGCCTTAGTTATGCAATTTGAAACATAATATTTATGAATCAAATCATATCATAGCCATACAGATTGATATGCATGAGGAAAAGATACATTATGTATCAGATATCATCATTTTCTTTTAGATACATAAATGATGAAAAGATACATAAATGACTTATGAGGGTGGAAATTATTATTTTCAATAATTTTATTTTGATAGTTCCTTCATGTTTTAATGTGATTTCTGTGTAGAATAATAATAAGGAATGTTAAAGAAACTATTAAGAAGTATTTCAAAACTTTTAAAATATGTTTTGAAATATTTTGGGACTCCAAAATAGTAAGGGTCCACAATTAGGGAGTGCCACATCCTAACACAAAAAACAATGGCCTGGTGTGATCAAGGCATGCCACACCGGCTGGTTGTCACATTAAGGGTGTGCCACACCCTTAGTGTGGCGCGATAAGAGCGTGCAACACCTAAGGTCACGACAACGCCAAGTTTTGGTTTTCTCTTTAGTTTTTTTTAAGGATTTTTGGTATTTTACCTCCTAATTAATCCCATAAAGATACAAAAGATGATTTCCTCCCTCATAAGTCAAAATATGTGATTAATCTCTTCCCAAATTCTCAAAAACACCAAATAAGGGTTTTTCTCCAAAATTCAATTTACCAAGGCTCAAATTCAATCTTTCTTTAAAGAAAATTCATAAATTTGAGGAATATGAGGTTTTAATAAGAATATTCTTCCATCCTTATACCCTAAAGTTTGATTTTTACTTGAATTTTAAGAAATTGATAACTAGGGTTCATACCAAGTTTTCTTATACTTGGAAATTATTATGCTTCCTAATGAGGTGCACTTTATTTAGTAGAAGATTTCATGTTTATGCATATTTTATCCACAAAATTTAACTTATGCATTGATTTTTGATATTTTGACATAAAATTTCTCTGAGATGGTAAATGATTGAAATTTGAGCATAATGCTCATATTTTACAAGAAGTTCAAGTTTACTAGTTTTAGTCATAAAGTATTACAACATGATTAAAGTTTCATCTTTGATCTTATGATCTATGATAAGACATAAAATTCACAATTTTCTTTATGAGTATGATTTTAGTAAGAGAAACATAGTAGTTTTCATTTTATAAATTCATATGCTACTTTAGGGTGAATTTCATAAGTATGACTATAAGTATATATATTTTGCGAGTAGTATTTACCACCAAGAGGGAATGTGGGTTTAGCGCATTTTATTTTTTAGAAACTACATGCCAGCATAGGTTTAAGGGGCCTCATCAGAGAGTGTCTCCTAGCCTAAATGGGCTAAGTTTGTTGATCACTCTAAGTTAATGTTCTATATTGATGATAAGGGTAGAACAACTCTTCTCAATATGGGTAAGACTTTGTACTCCATGCTAGTTCACATGGTTTATGTTAGTTATAAGAATCTCCTACAAAAAGAATATTTCAGAATCCAAGTGTGATTGGCTCACAAGCTTTACTCAGATGTTGTTTTATGACTTATGATTATGCTAATTCAGTTTACAAGTTATGCTTTACTATTTGTGCTTTAAGATATTTCATCTTTCAGTTTCTTTCATGATCATGGTGAGCCTATTTACGCTTAGCTTGAATATTTTAAGAGTATGATACATATCAGTTTTTACTTATTGTATTCACCCCCATATACTCAGTACATTCCAAAATTGACCACTTATATGTCTATGTGGATACATTGTTCATTATGTAGGTTCTGATGTTCATCCTCAGTAGCATAATTATTTACGATCACCATTTTCTACACCCCGACTATTGGTAAGCTCTAATACTTTGCAGGATAATATTATATTTTAGTTCTGATGCCCAACTAATAAGTTGTAGTCCAGACTTTATGGTTTCTTTTAGGTTAGCTGGGTTTGTCCCAGTGTCTCTTCAGCTTATTTAGAGGCTTGCCATAATCAATCAGTTGTCTTCTTCTAGACCTTCAGACTTTCAGTGTTGTTTGGTTTATCTGATTTTATTGAATTGACATTCCAAGATACCTTTACATTATCATTTTAAGTTTCTGCTTATGCCGATATAAATTATTTCGTATTCAGTGCTAAGTGAGTTCATACCATGGATTATCTTTGGGGCTACTTACATTCCTAAGCACCGCGTGACATCCAGGGAATAGATTCTAGGTATTACACATTATTGCATTGTAGATACATAAATATCAAAATGTTATATAACAGTTGTGCATTATTTTCTTTGAAATATACATGTTCTATGTTATCCTGGTATTATAAATTATGTGTTAGAATTTTCAATATTATGAATATCCAGTTAATAATTACATATATATTTTTGTTAATTGGTTTGTTTGTAGAGCATGAAATATGTCATCAAATATATTCCACCTCATCTTTTGAAGTTTTACAGCGCATACAACATGCATATATAACTGGCTTTGTTGGTGTTCTGAGCAATGAGGTCGTTGAGTTATTTTGAGAAACATGTTTTGGTGTTTATCTGAATATACCAAATTGTAAGTTCACCGATCAGATAACCAAATGCATTTTGATGCTCGAGTTAGAATAAGAAAATTCCGATGAAGTTTATGTATGGCTCAATCACATTGTGCTTAGATTTTTCATATTTGAATTTTCTATTATTATCGATTTGAAATGCAACAGTAATACAATAGATTTTTAGTACCTCGATTTGCCTCCAGTGTGGTAATGGGAAATTATTTTCCAAAAAAAGTTGTGAGTAAGCTAGATTTGATTATTTCAAGTTTGGTAATTTTAACACTTATCAGGATGCACTCCAGATGGCTATCTTATACTTTATTCAAACCTTTCTTTTCTCTCAATTGAAGATCGATGCACCTGTGAACATTACAAATTTTAAGATGGCCAAGGATGGAAGATATAGAGATTTTTCATGGGAAAAAATTTCTTTCGATAAATGGATGCATACACTTAGATAAGATGTGGATATTATAAAAAGTTCTATCAATTATGAGACATGACACACGCACTAAATATATGAATGCCCGAATGTTGTTCAGTAGTTAAAATCTTTCGAGGCAAGACCACTTCCTCTTCAAATTCGTTATGCACATTCTAATCATTAATATCCAACATTGAATTTATTGGTACTTAATATGTATTGATGATTGTTGTTGGCTTGTAATAATGTGAACAGTAGGATTCCATATATTTTACGTGTTTTCTGTTCAAGACTGCAATGCATGCCGACATGGTATCTTGTTAAGTTTAAACCTTCCATAATTACATGTTTTACTCTCAAAATTCACGATGTACCTTTTACCATCTTCATATACAAAGTATACATACCCTAATGAAGTCGTAACTTGTCCAACCAATCACCAATCAAGCTTATATTAGTTAAAAAATATAAACACAAAAATCTCAAACATAACAATATAAACAAATTTTATGTACCAAAAATTGAAAACATAAGTATCTATAGTAAAACAATCCACAATTTTCATATCAACATAACCCAAAAAAGTAGATATCAGTATTCAGACTTTTTAAAATCAATGCAGATATAATTTTTTTGGGTGTGTGTGTCCTTACAATATATTAGAGATGTGCTGCTAAAACATACCATCAACTATGTAAATTTTGCAATGTTTAGGACTAGAATTCTTCCAAACCTTATACCTAATGTAGTCTTTGTATATGATGTTGTTTCTCTATTTTTGCAATTTCATGCTCCAAAATGTATTCTTGCTTCTTTTAGAAATTTCAAGATAGGCAGTTCACATGCTTCTACTAGACAACCATTGATACATTCAACAATATTCAATTTCATCATCCTCCCTCTATGGATCATGACATCTTTCCCACTTATCATAATCAATATTATACAAGTAATCCTTACCCATGTAATTGACCTTCCCAACTTTATCCATAATATACTCAAAATTCTATTTTCTTTAAGCCTTGGCCATTGAATAGTACAGGTCATTAAGTTATTTTATGCTTCTCCTAAATTTTGTGCACATATTCTTTCAAACATGCTAAATACAAAAAAAGTGTAGAATATCCTGATACATAACACTTACACTTTTTGTAATGCTTTCATTCTAATCAGATACAACACACGTATTTTCATGTTCTTTAAAAGCACTTTTAAATGCTTGAAAAATTATGATTGTGAGAAATCATTCTCAATATCTATAACACCATATGCTATTAGCAATATGCAACCTTAAAATAGACAATATATGTACATTAAATTATCAAGTCAATGTAGTTTAGTTTATCTGTGATATTCATATACACTATATTCTAACATAAGTTTAGTTGCCTTATTTGATACATATGAGGTAACATACCTGCACTATCATGAATGCTAGTTGAAGAAAATATTCCTTTGTATGATCCACTCAAATGAACAACATTCACAAAAACAAAAACCTTGCATCATTGGATATAAATCTATATGAATTTATTTTCTAAAGACTTAACGTATCCTAATAGATGATTTGAAATACACAGTATTTAGCATATGAATTTTTTGGGCCTTTATCTATATCCATCAGTCGGTCCACTCCTTAACATCTTTATTGAACACCCCTTAGCACGTTATGATTTAATGTAATTGATATCAACACAATAAAAAGCCTTTATCTCCTGCGTTTTCTCTTATGATTGACTAACTTCAGGGTTGTAATCCCACTAATAAAAGCTATTGTAGTTTAAACTTGAGTGATCACCCTTTCACTTAACTGACAACTATGTAATCATTTTTAGTATGCCCTAAAAGTCTTAGCTCATTTCAACTCCCAATTGCAGGCATAAGGGGTCCAAATCTTAGAAATTTTACTAAGTATTGAGGACTTAGTCATTTTCAAGACCCTAAACTTTGATGATTTTATTTTTGATCTTCCCAACCTCAGAATGTAAATTTTTTAGTTGATTCATGATCGAGGTTGTTCAAAGTATGTCTTGGGTGTGTTTCAAAAATTTTAGACGAGTATAGGGGTGTGTTTGGATCCCCAAAATAATACCAACACCAAGATTATCCTACATTGCACCCCGTTGCAGTGCTCCAGAGCCTGCGCCACACCCCCAATGCACCGCTCCAGAGCCCGTACTGCCCACTCCATTTCGATGCTCCTGAGCCCACATCGCCCCTCTATTTTTTGTCTAGCTTTTTCTCCTCATCATTTAAGGTAATTTGGGTAAATTCCCTCATACAAACTCATCCATAACATGAAATTTAGGTCCCCAAAAAGCATTATTTGCCCCTTTATTCATAAAAGTTCTCAAGAAATCATCTTCCACCTCAAGAGCAAACTCTAACCCATTCTCAAGGAATCAAGGAATTCAAGCTTTAAACCTCAAGAAATTCCCAAGAATCTTCATGAAATCATCTAGTGAGGTATGTGTGATTTTCATCCATGGATTCCTTTCACCCATGGAGTCCAAGAATTCTTTTTTTAGTTTTAAATTTTGAGTTTTTCATGTTTAAGTTGAAATATCTCCATGAATCTCTTATGAATTCAATTATAAGTTATGTTTATAAGATTTTTTTAAGTGGTATAAGCCATTACATGTTTAATGTTATAATCTTCACGTTAAAACCTTAAATTATTATTTTAGTCTTGTAATCATGTTATTCTCACATGCTTTACCCATTTCCATGCTTAAGTTCATGACTCTCATGTGTTTGATGAAAGGCCTAACTATTGGTTTTTGAACAATGATCCCTTTCTATGGTTTTAAAGATTTTATAAGAAATTAATAATGATTTCATTCAGTGCTGGTGGGTTATAAGCACCCGATACCTATGTGATTTACATGAATTCAGCTTTTCAAGTACTCAGATAGTTAATCCATAACTTTTATCAGTATACTTATATGTTTATATTCATGATGAGCACTATTAGTTATATAATAATCTTCAGTATAGTTCAGTCCATTCCAGTATCAATGTCAGTTTAGTTTAGAGTAGGATTTAGCATTAAACAAACTCAGGGATGAGGTCTCACCTGATAGTAGAGGGTATGACCATTAGCAGCAATCCCCAAGTTATAAAACTACATAGCCAACGTAGGTTAGAGAAATCACCTGCCAGTTGAGGTTTGACTAAGTGTCTACCTGCCAGTTGAAGTAACGTATATCTCTTTAGAGCACCTGCTTATTGAGGGTGACTCATAAGTCATTTAGGACACCAGTTAAGTGGATCCACACAACCAGTGTTAGTACCCGTGGCATGGTACTGACACCCTTCTAACATGGGTTACAGGTTGGACCCAATTAGCTCAGATTGGGGCATGTCAGTTAGATGATAACTCCTATAGTCTTAGTACAGTATGCAATGTAGTTTCTATTTAGTTTGCCCAACCAAGGCATAGATTTTTAGTTATTCAGTTATCAAATTTCTATCTTTCAGTTTACAGATTATTTCAGTTATATGTTTATGCTTGGTCTTACATTCTCAGATGTTATAGTTTTATGTATTCATGTTTAGTTATCTCCGTTTATTCACTTAGTCCTTATTTTATATGCACAGTACACCATGAATATCATCTAGACCTCATCTCATATACCAGTACATTTAAAATACTAACCACATACTCTTCTTTGTGCTAAAATGTCTTATACCATATATTCAGATGTACTATTTCCCAACCACAGTTAAACAACTTAGCGTAATGTAGCAGTCGTAGTGGTGAGTCCTCATCCATTGAGGACATATTTTGATTATTCAGTTATTTTAGTATTTCATTTTATTTAGTTAGTCAGAGTTAGTTGGGGGCATGTCCCATCAACCCTTCAGCCAGTTTAGAGACCTTAAGATATTTAGACAAAATAGTTAGATAGCCAGTCAGTCACTTTTAGTTTTTATCAGATGTTTCATACTTATGATAAATTCAGTATTTTAGTATTCAGATTTATATTTCCTTCTCTGTTTATCTTTCACACAGGGTTTATTTTTATATTTATTTAGTGCTCACAGCAGGTACATGCTCATGTGTTAGCTTGTTTTTACTTGTGACCTTAAGCATTATGGTTGCGACTAGGTGGTAGCCTCGGGTCGTGAAAAAACTTGGTATTAGAGCCTAAGGTTTTAAAGTGTCCTAGGGAGTCTGACACCCGTGTTAAGTAGATTCTTATACATAGATTTGATGCGCGCCATACTTATGGACAAGAGGTTATGAAATATTTTCAGAAAAGTTTCCGTTCTTTTAGTATTTATGTTGTGCGAATGAGCATGAGATCTATTTAAAATCTTTTTATAACTCATCCTTTATTCTTTTACAAACTATGCCTCCCATAATAAAGATCAATAGAAGGGATGGGAAATAGCCCACACCTTCGCCTATTCAGGAAGATCCCCTGAACGAGCATATCTCTCTACCAAAATTTAGAGCTTATTTCACTACCTTATCTCATTTAGTATTGGCTCAAAGCAATCAGCAGGCTATTACCCCAGCTAATCCAATAGAAAATACAGTTGTGTCTAGGATTTAGGATTTTACCCAAATAAATCCCCCTATTTTTAGGATCCAAGTCTGAAGAAGATCCATATGAGTTTCTTAATATGGTTTAGAAAGTGATAGATATCATGGGTGTCACTTTGAGTAAGAGTATGGAGTTGGATGCATACCAGTTGTAGGATGTAGCTCACACCTAATATAAGCAGTGAAAGGAGGATAGGGGTGTTGAGGTAGGGCATGTAGAATAGGAAGACTTTTCCATGGCATTTCTAAATAGGTCTTTCCCGTTAGAGTTGAGGAAAGATAAAGCGTAGGAGTTTATTAACTTAAATCTGGGTAGTATGAGTGTGAAGGAATACTCACTTAAGTTCACTAAGTTTGCTATGTATGCTTCTTCGATGGTGGCTGGTAATAGGTCTAGAATAAGTAAATTTATATCTAATGTATCTTATAATATGGTCAAAGAGTGTAGGAATGCAATGTTGATTATAGAGATGGACTTATCTAGACATATGGTTCATGCTTAGCAGATTGAGGAAGAGAAGCTTAAGGAAAAAGTTAAAGACAATAAGAGGTCCAGGACAGGTAGTTTTAACTTTTCTCGGCCAAGGTCAGAGGGTGGTAACTATTATTGGTTTAGTCAGAAGTCTTCATCCCCATCCCCATCTTCATCTAGTGTACCAATGCCTAAGTTTAGGCAAGATAGTTAAGATAGAGTGACAAGCTCCAAGTTCTAGGGTAGCATGAACAATGGTCGTAATAATTTTCTTTATAGAAAATATGGCAGGAATCATCGGGATGTGTGTAAAGCTAGCAGTGATGTATGTTTTAGATATGGCAAGCCAGGACACACAGTTAGAGATTGACCATTGGGCGGCCAACAGGGTCAGTCTAATCATCCTTTAGTTCTAGTTGGTTGCCCGACTCAGCAGGGTGCCGCTTCCAGCACAACCAGTGGTCAGCGCCAAAATAGATTATATGCACTCCAGTCTTGATAGGATCTGGAAAGTTCTCCTAATGTGGCTATGAGTACGTTACAGGTTTTTCATAGTCATGTTTATGCTTTATTAGACCCCAGAGCTTCACTTTCATTTATGACTTGTTATATAGCCATCAATTTTGGTGTCAGTCCCAAATCTTTAGTAGAACCTTTGTCAGTATCTACTCCCGTAGGTAACTCTATTATAGCCAGGTGGGTATACAAAAACTGCCCAATTATAGTACCCTGGAGAGTTACCTCAACAGATCTTGTAGAGTTAGAGATGACTAATTTTGATGTAATTTTCGGCATGGATTGGCTCCACTCATGTTGTACCTCAGTTTCTTAGAGAAATTGAGTTGTTCAGTTTTAGTTTCCTAATGAACCAGTTATTGAATGGAGGGGTAGTACCTCTGTGCTTAGGGGTCAAATTATTTCTTATCTTAATGCAAGAAAAATGTGTTTACCATCTCGTCCAAGTCAAAGACTCTAGTTTCGAGACTCCAAGTCTTGAGTCCATTTTAGTAGTAAAAGAAATTTCCAGATGTGTTCCCTGAAGACCTTTCGAAGTTCCTCCCAAAAGAGAAATTGACTTCGGAATAGATCTCCTTCCAGATACCCAGCACATCTCTATTTCACCCTATAAAATAGATCCAGCTGAGCTTAAGGAGTTGAAAGAACTGTTGAAAGATCTCTTAGATAATGGATTCATCAAGCCCAGCATTTCTCCATAGGGTGCTCCAGTCTTGTTCGTGTGTAAGAAAGACAATACTCTCAGAATGTGAATTGATTACCACCAGTTGAACAAAGTCACAATCAAGAATAAGTATCCACTCCATAGGATTGATTAATTTTTTGAACAAATTTAGGGTGCCAGTTACTTCTCTAAGATAGATCTCAGATCCAACTATCATTAGCTTAGAGTCAGAGAATGTTACATTCCAAAGACTGCCTTCAGAAATCGGTATAGTTACTTTGAATTCCTAGTTATGTGTTTTAGACTAACGAATGCCCCTATAGCTTTCATGGACTTGATGAAAAAAGTATTCAAGCAGTACTTAGACATGTTCATCATAGTCTTCATTGATGATATTCTTGTCTTTACCTAACTGAGAATAATCATGCAGACCATCTTAGAATTGTATTACAGATTCTTAGAGCTCATCAGTTGTTTGCCAAATTCAGTAAGTGCAGATTTTGGCTAAGATAGTAGCTTTCCTTAGCCACATTATTTTTGGGGATGGCATTAGAGTCGACCCTCAAAAGACAAAAATAGTAAAAAATTAGCCTAGAACCATTTCTCCATCAGATATCAAGAGTATCTTGGGCTTGGTTGGCTATTACAGATGATTTATTGAAGGGTTTTCTTTTATTGTATCCCTCATGTCTCGATTGACTCAGAAGAAAGTCAAATTTTAGTGGTCAGATTCATGTGAGAAGAGTTTTTAGGAGTTGAAGACTCTACTCACTTCAGCCCCAATATTGACTTTGCCTGATGGTTCCTATGGGTTTGTAGTTTATTGTGATACTTACAGAGTTGGTCATAGTCTATGACTATAGACAGCATAATACCTATGAAAAGAATTATCCTATCTATGATCTTGAGTTGGCATCTATTATATTTTCTTGGAAGATATGGAGACATTATCTTTATGGGGTTCATGTTGATGTGTTAATGAATCACAAAAGCTTGCAGTATGTGTTCTCAAAGAAAGATCTGAATCTTCAACAGAGAAGGTGGATTGAGTTGTTAAAAGATTATGATATGAGTATGTTGTACCATCTGGGTAAGGCCAATGTAGTGACAGATGCCCTTAGCAATTTATCTATGGGTAGTGTTGCTCATGTTGAGGAGGATAAGATTAAGTTAGTTAGTGAGGTTCATCAGCTTGCTAAATTAGGTATTTGGTTGGTTGATTTAAAAGAAGGGAATGTATGGGTTCTGAATTGTTCAAAATCTTCCACGGTTGCAAAAGTAAAACAAAAACAAGACAAAGATCCTAGGTTGGTTAAGTTGAATTAGTTAGTCAGAGATCATAAAATAAAGGTTTTCTCCTAAGGGAAAGATGGTGTGCTGTGTTGTTAGGGCAGGTTTTGTGTTTCATGTGTCGATGGTTTGAGGCAATGGATTTTGGCAAAAGCACATGGTGCGTGTTACTCTATACACTCAGGAGCCACTAAGATATACCATGACTTGCGGGAAATCTATTGGTGGAGTGGTATGAAAAGGGATATTATAGAGTTTGTAGTAAGTGTTCTAATTATCAGAAGGTTAAGGTTGAACACCAAAGGCCTAGTGGCATATTGCAGGAGTTCAGTATCCCCACTTAGAAGTGAGAAGTGGTGAACATAGACTTTGTTCTAGGATTACCTCATACGTATCATCAACATTATTCGATATGGATCATTGTTGACAGAATGACTAAATCAGCTCATTTTCTGCCAGTTCATACTGCTTACTCAACTGAGGATTATTCTAGGCTCTATCTTAGGAAGTTGTTTAGGTTGCATGGGATTCCGTTGTCTATCATATCAGATAGGGGTACTCAGTTTACCTCACTTTTGGAAGGCTTTCTATAAGGGTCTTGGTACCCAAGTTAATCTTATTACAGCTTTCCATCCTCAGACAGAAGGTCATCCAGAAAGGACCATTCAGACCTTAGCATACTATGTTGAGAGAATTGTTATTCACTTTAAAGGTAGCTAGGATGATTACTTACCTTTTATTGAGTTTGCCTAGGTCTTTTTCCCTCATTCTAGTCAGGCTAAACACGAGATTAAAGCTCTAAATAGCCTAATATCTTATTAATTGCTCACTTATCTCTAGAAAGAAATCATTCTCTCTCAATTAGAAAACCCTAACTCTTAAGAAATCAAGAACAAAGCTCAAGAAACTCACTAAGAACTCCAAGAACTCATTAATTCAGGTATGTTAGGTGTTCATTCATGGGTTCCTTTCACCCATGAAGCCCAAGAACCTCTTTTTAAATTATAAGTTATAGATTCATAATTCCAATGCTTGAAATTGATTGTACACATATCTATGATGGTAATTTGGTTTTAAATCCATGATTATGATAAGATTCATGAAAATAGAATAGTATTTATAGGGAATAATATGAATTGCATGTTGAACCCATGAATTTGCATGTTTGGGCATTGTAGTTGCAATGTTTATATGTTATCCATAATCATGTTCATTAAGTTGTTCTTTCCAAGTGTTTGAAATAATGTCCATTAAATTATGCAATCATGACATGCTAGTATATGTACAAGCTTATGCCCTACAAGTGTTTGATAAAAGGTCTCTATGAATGAATTATGGACAAGTAATTATTGTTATGTCTTTTAAGATTATTCTATGCTTTATTTTCATGCTATCAAGTCCTGGAGGTATTTAATATCCGACAATCTAGCTTTATACCTAGAGCCAGTGTTAGTTACAGAATAGTATCAGTTATGTCACGATCAGTAGAATTTAGTTAGCTACAGAACTTAGTCAGTTACAGAACTTAGGAAAAATTAGTAAACTCTGTATCAGTCCAGTCCAGTTTAGTATACTCTATTCAGTGTCTTTCAGTTGGGAGTAGGATTCATCACCGAGTGAACCCAAGAATGAGGGTGCACCTGCCAGTAGAGGGTGTGATCCTTAGAAGCAATCCTTGCATTCCAGAACTATAAAGCCAGCGTAGGTTGAGATATTAACCTGCCAGTTAAGGGTTGATGAGGTGTTTTAACTTGACAATTGAGGGTTCCATAGTTCTCATTAGAGTACCTTTGAGATAAGGGTAACTCTTCAGTTTCTTTACCTATGGCACGATACTGAAACTCTTCCAGCTAGGGTTACAGGTTGAACCCCAAATCTATTCAGAAAAGGGGCATGTTGGTTAGATTATTACTTTTCACAGTCTCAGGATAAAACTCAATTCAGTTCTATAGAATCAGGATTGTTAGATACAGTCAATCAGTTTCAGTAACTTAGTTATCAGTAATCTCAGATACCAGTTACTCAGTTATTAGAACTCAAGACTCAGCTTCAGTAAAAGCTCAGTTATAGTATACATACATATGCACAATACTGCATACTTAGTATTTACAGCAGTTTCAGTTATCTATGTACTTTCACATTCAGCTACTCCATATCATTCAGTCAGTTATTATTCATACATATTAACCCTTGCATTCAGTCTTACCTTATCTAGCATACCAGTACATTCCACGTATTGACGCATACTCTTTTTTGTACTATGATGTCTCGTATCATACATTATGATGCCCAGGTTCCTGATCTTACATAGACAGATCTAGTTATCAACAGTAGTTTCAGCATTCAGTCCTCATCTATTGAGGGCATACTTTTATTTTAGTATTTTACTTTATTAGTAGTTCAGTAGTCAGAGTTAGTTGGGGTCTTGTCCCATCAAATCCACCTTTAGATAGTTAGTTAGAGGCTTTTTAGACAAGACTTTCAAACATTATTCTGTTTTGTAGATTATTATTATAGTTGATATTCTTTATTAGTATTTCAGATTTTGAACATTATGGCATTTCATCCTATTTCCCACATTTATTGCAGTATTATTATTTAGTGCTCACAAAAAATATTAGTCATGGGTTAGATTGTGCTCTTTGGGGTTTTAAGCACCGTGTGGTGTCTGGGGTACAGACTTAGGATGTTACACTACTCTCGCAGTAAACATGATCGTGCAGACTATCTCAGAATAGTATTACAAACTCTCAGAGCCCATCGATTGTTCACCAAATTCAATAGGTGTAAATTTTGGCTATGGTCAGTAGCTTTCCTTAGTCATATAGTTTCCAGTGATGGTATTAAAGTTGATCTTCAAAAGACCGAAGCAGTGAGAAACTGGCCTAGACCTATCTCTCCTTCAGATATTAGGAGTTTCTTAGGATTGGCTGGCTATTATTGATGATTTATTAAATAATTTTCATCTATTACATCCCCCATGTCCATATGACTCAAAAAAAAGTCAAGTTTCAGTGGTCAGATTCTTATGAGAAGAGTTTTCAGGAGTTAAAGACTCGACTCATTATAACCCTAGTTTTGACTTTACCAGATGGTTCGGACAGATTTGTTGTGTATTATGATGCTTCTAAAGTTGGTTTGGGGTATGTTTTGATGCAGAGAGGTAAGGTCATAGCATATTCCTCTAGACAGCTTAAGCCCAATGAAAAGAATTACCCCACACATGATCTTGAGTTAGCAGCTGTCATGTTTACCTTAAAGATTTAGAGGCATTATTTGTATAGGGTACATGTGGATATGTTTACAGACCACAAGAGCCTGAAGTATGTGTTTTAATAGAAAGACTTGAACCTATGTCAGAGAAGGTGATTAGAGTTATTGAAAAACTATGACATGAGTGTTCTGTATCATCTTGGCAAGGACAATGTAGTGGATGATGCTCTCAGTAGGATGTCTATGGGTAGTGTTTCTCACGTAGAGGATGGTAGAAGAAGTTAGTTCAGGAAGTTCATTAGTTTACCCAACTAGGTGTCTTCTTAGTCGACTTAGCAGAGGGTAGCGTATGGGTGCAGAATAGTTTTGAATCCTCTTTGGTTTCCGAGGTTAAAGAAAAGCAGAACAGAGATCCCAGTTTAGTTATACTAAAAGAGCCAGTCAAAGATCAAAAAGTTGAGGTTTTCTCCCATGGGTGAGATAGTGTGTTAAGCTGCCAGATAGGATTTTTGCAGAGGCGCATGGAGCACATTACTTGATTCACCCAGGGGGCACTAAGATGTATCACGATTTGCAGGAGGTTTATTGGTAGAGTGGGATATAAAAAGACATTGCAGAGTTTGTGGCTAAGTACTCTATATGTCAGTAGGTTAAGATTGAGCATCAGAAGCCTAGTGGGTCTATGCAAGAGTTCAATATTCATACATGGAAGTGGAGAAAGTGAACATGGATTTTGTGATGGGTTTTCCCCATACTCTCAGCCAACATGATTTGATTTGGGTCATAGTAGACAGGATGACCAATCAGCTCATTTCTTACCAGTTCATACCTCTTATTCAGTCAAGGATTATTCCAAGCTCTATGTTAGAGAGTTGTTCATATTGTACGGAGTTTCGTTGTCCATTATTTCAGATAGAGGTATGCAGTTCACCTTTTATTTCTGGAAGGCCTTCCAAAAGGGTCTTGGTACCCAAGTTTACCTTAATACAGCCTTTCACCCTCAAGCAAATGGTCAATATAAAAGGACCATCCAGACTCTAGAAGAGATGTTAAGAGCGTGCGCCATTGACTTTAAAGGTAGTTGGGATGACCACTTGCCTTTAATTGAGTTTGCATATTATAACAGTTATCATTCATGCATTCAGATGGCTCCATTTGAGACACTCTATGCAAGGAGATGTAGATCCCTTATTGGTTGGTTTGAATTGGGTAAGGCTGCAGTGGTAGGGCCTGAATTGGTATTTGATGCCTTAAAAAAAGTTTAGTTGATTAGGGAAAGGCTCAAGATAGCTCAGAGTCGACATAAATTGTATGTCGATGTGCGAAGAAAGGATCTCGAGTTTGACATTGGTGACTTTGTGTATTTAAAAATCTCTCTTATAAAGGTAGTGAAGAGGTTTTTGCAAGAAGGGGAAACCCAATCCCTGATATGTCGGTCCTTACCAAATTCTCAGCCGTTTTAGAAAAGTAGCTTACGAGCTTGAGTTGCCTTTAGACTTAGCTTTACTACAGCCAGTGTTTCATGTCTCCTTGCTAAATAAGAGAATAGGTGACCCAGCAGTTGTAGTCCTGATTGAGGACATTGATATCCAGAATAGCCTCTTTTATGAAGAAATTCCAGTTGAAATTTTCAATTTTCAAGTTTGCAGTCTAAATAACAAAGAGGTTCCTCTAGTCAAAGTTCTTTGGTGGAATTAGTCCGTTGGGGGAGCTACTTAGGAAGCAGAAGCAGAATGCAGACCAAGTATCCTCATCTCTTCTCTGGAAACTCAGACTCAACTCAAGGTAACAATTTTTCTTGAATTTACTCAGTTCCATGCTCAGATTACCTTTACAACTCTATATCGGTTCAGTTGCATAGAATTCTCATATCATGCATACCTTCATGAAATAGCTCAGTCATATGTCGTGTCTTCAGAACTCAGTCATGCTTTAGTTATGCATGTCATATGATAGTTCAGCATATCAGTAGACTCAATCATGGAATCAAGCTTCAGTTGTGTATGATCAGTATGTAAATTCATTCTATCAGTATTCTCAGCTTAGTCAGTCTCATTCAAGGTTGAATGTTTCCAAGGAGGAGATATTGTAAGACCCCACAAAATCCTAAGCTTAACTCAGTCTGTTGAAACTTGAAAAGAGGTCCCAGACTTAGAAATTTCAGCTAAGTGTTTACACCTAGAATTATTTTAGCCTTCATAATTTGGCGATCTTATTTTATGACCCTTATGACATTAAAATATCGATCCTTGGATTGAATCATGATCAGGTGTGTTAATAGGTTATTTCAGGTGAGTTTGGGATTTTTCATACCTTGTTTGAATCATATTCAAGTGGCCAAAATAGTGGGTCAACGCGATCTCAACGCGTCGCGTCTCCTATTGCATCGACAGATAATTTTTCCTCAGCTTTCAGTGCAATTCCAGTGAACCAATGCAAACTTGATGTGGGACGTTGGTCATCTCATTGATACCATCGATACGGCATGTCGCTCGCTGATTCACTGGGCACGTTTTCAGTCATTAAAACTCCACATCCAGAGGGGCATTTCAGTGATTTTCCCACCCTTAATTAGCCCCAAAAACATGAGATTAACCTACTCTAAAGACAACATCTCTCATTCTCTCTGCAATTTACTCAAGAACAAACCCTAGGGCATTCAAATTTCAAGACCAATCTTCAAGAACACACCATTAATCTTCACGAATTTACTTACCAAGGTATGTTAGGTGTTCATCCAAGGGTTTCCTTCCACCCTTAGAGTTCAAGAACCTCTTTTAAAATTTCAAGATGATTGCTTTCATGAATTCCATGTTGAGTTAAATTGTATTCATGATTATTATTTTATTTGGGTTCTAATCCATGATTAATTACAAAATTCATGTGAATTAAATAGCATGTGTGAAGTTTTATGTTGTTTCATGTTGGAAACCCTTGAATTTGTGAGTTTGGAATTGTGATCATGATGTTTGCATGTTGACTAGTATTATGTGTATAAACTATGCCCCCAAGTGTTTGATATAATGTTCATGAGAGCTAAATAGTGAATCATGACATAATAGTATATGTACAAGTTCATGTCATGCGAGTGTTTGCTAAAATAACTCAATGAATGAATTGTGACAAAGTGACTAGTTATCATGTTTTCAAGATTGTGCTATGTTTTTACTATCTATGCTATCGAGTCCTGGGGGTATCTAATGCCCAACAATCTAGTTGTTACCGAGATTTACAATAATTTTAGGATAGTCTTAGTGATGTCATGTACAGTAGTACTTAGTAAGTAACAGAACTCAGTATATCCAGTCAATTAACAGAACTCAGTGAACTCAGTCCAGTTCAGTTAGACAACACGATCAGTAACAGTTCAGCAGTCTAGAAATTAGTTTAGTGTCTATTCAGTTGGGAGTAGGAATCAGCACCGAGAGAACTCAGGGATAGGGGTATTCCTATCAGTAAAAAGGATTTGACTCTTAGTAGCAATCCTTGCATTACAGAACTACGTAGCCAGCGTAGGTTCTGCCAGTCTAAGGTTGATACATCTCGTACGAGTTTTCCTACCTGTGAGGGTTGACAAAAGGGCTTTCTTCTAGAGAGGTTTAACTCATAGCCATTGTTAGTATCCCTTGGCAAGGTGCTAAGACCCTTCCAACTGGGGTCAAGGGTTGGACCTCAACTCAGTTCATAATCTAGGTATGCCGGTTAGATGAACACTCCTACAGTTTCAATTTTAGTTTGAGACTCAGTTTAAAATCTCAGTTCAGTATCAGATTTAGGACTGTCAGATACAGTCACCCAACTCAGTTTAGAACTCAGTTTAATTTTACAGAATTGGGACTATCAGAAATAGTCACTCAGCTAACAGTAATACAATATCAGTAAACTCAGATATCAGTCATTCAGTTTTCAAAACTTATTATCTAGTATTAAATGTGATCTCAGTTATAGTATACGAAGTTATGTGCATAGCATTGCATGATTAGTATTTTACAGCAGTTTTAGATATAATGTACTCGCACTCAGTTATATACATGATTTCTCAACTAGTTACTATTCATGGATATGAACCCCTGTATTCAACCTTACCTCACCTAGCATACCGGTACATTAAAGTACTGAAGCATATCTTTCTTTTGCATTATGATGTCTTAATCATAGGTTCAGACACACGGGCTCCTGACCGTACCTAGCAGCCCAGATTATCAGCAGCAGATTTAGTGGTAAGTCCTCATAGTTCGAGGATAGAGTATTATTTCAGTTATCAGTCTTTAGTAGTCAGAGTTAGTTGGGGGCTTGTCCCATAAAATCCATATTCATACAGTTCAGTTAGAGGCTCTTCAGACTAGATTATTTTAGATAGTTGTTCAGTTTTCAGTATTTATTTATCAGTATTCAGTTTTTGATTTTAGTTATGAATCTTATGGTATATTCAGCCTAATTTCCACATTATTACAGAGTTATTATTATTCAGTTATTACAATAGGTACTAGCATGGGTTAGCTTGTGGTCCTTCGAGATTATGAGCACTGTGTGATGTCTGGGGTGCAGACTTGGGGCGTTATATAAACTCAGCGGAGGTAACTAGTACTCGGATTTGTACCAAAAAGGTTAAGAAGTGTAGTATGAGTACCAAAATAATGTATACTCAGTAGGTATCATCGGCCAACTAATATATAAAAATGAAATAAAGAAAGTTAATATCTATAAGTCAAGGTACAGAATCAAACCTGAATCACCTTCATCATCACTGTATAAAATAAATGATCAACTAGAATGACAATATGACTATCCTATTAGTACATGCCAATAACATCATATATAAGGGGTAGTTGATCTGCAAGCGTAAAGCGACACTAATACAAGTACAACCGTGTAAATACCAAGTTGCCACATAAATCCCTTAGAGCATAATATAAAAGAACTCACCATAGCATCCCATACCACCGGGGAGTACACCTAAAAATAAAGAACCCATCACGGCATCCCATACCTTAGGAGAGTGCGTCAAAGGGTTAAATCATTAATGTATATAGATATATAACCAAATTCTCCTTTTCCATGGTTTCCATATTCCTATCTACGTGCATTTGGCCACATTTATAATCATCAACAATTACTGCAATAAAATAACATATACCAAAGTACTCATACCCATAGCCATAACAGCATATAGTTGTTTATCTCATCATTATACTCTACCTACTCATTATAAGCTAGCCAATGATTATTAATAAACCACTAATTTGCTAGTCATCAATGACCTCTAATTATTAGCCTAACCGATTTCTTACATAATCCTTAGAAACGATACACGGGATGGTATCTAACCATTATTCACTAAATAACCAACATCCAATAACTTGTCGAGTTTCACTACTAGACCACAGATGCCATTTAGCCAAAGCACAATTCTAGTCATCATAATCGCACAAGTCACCAACTAGCAAAAGACCACTAATCATCATTGAAACACTTATCTATCTAACCATTAACATCTTTTATTATCTAGCATCATTAATATACAAATCCTCAATTAATAGCTAAGCGACATCATAACTTAGTCATAAATATCATTAGTCATCACCAATGCTAAACTATTATCATCATTAGCCACTTAACAACCATAATTGCTAGATATTATATTTCAACTAAACAAGGTTCTTTAGGTAGAACACTAGACTTCTAGCCAACGAGTAAAACAATCACTTAATAGACAACTAGTTACCATATAGCTCATCTAATAGTTGATATTCCTCAATTAATCTGTTTATTCAATGCTATCTATACACACTAGGTGAATCCATGAATGCTATACAATATTCCACTTACCAACTAATCCTAACTCATTATTTGGCATACACTACTTTTACTCACTTTTTAATACTAGCAAGAACTACGGCGTTTAACAAGTAATTAGTATTGAGGAATTTTAACCGACATACCAAGAATAACATCTTATATTCAAAGCACATACGGATGTAATCGTATAAAAGCATAACCACACATAAACATATATATTTATATGTTTACCATACATAACATCATTATATCCTCCAGACTTAGCGAATATCACTATATCATCAATATATCCTCTGAACTAGTCGGGCATCATCATATCATCAATATATTCTTAGGACTTGCCGGCCATCAATATATCCTCTAGACTTTTCGGACTTCATCACATCATCACTATATTCCGCTGACTTACCGGGCATCATTACATCATCAATATATCCTCCAGATTTACCGGGCATCATCATATCATCAATATATCTTTGGACTTACCATGCATCATCACATCATAAATATATCCTCTGTACTTACCCGGCATCATCATAACATCAATTTATCATAACATCAATATATATGTGAAATCAAATCAATCATAAATGTAAGCCCCACGAGGGATAGAGTGAAAGAGAAGTAAGAAAGGGCATACCATTGTACCTCATCATTGATTATAAATATAATATATTAATAGGTGCATGAACATGTATGCATATGGTATGAACACTCAATATATTATTGGGCATAACAAAATCATTAGCATTGTCAAATACAAAGCCATAGTTTATACCTTCCAGAGCCCCTCTTTATTAGCATGATTCGCATTATTAGCACAAGAGGATTTTTAGCACAAACATTAGTTTAGTCATTAGGATTGAACATTATATGAGTAATAACATAATCCAAGGCCCACGTGGTAATTTAAGCAATTATTTAAGTGATAGCATAGTCATGGGTTTAATCTATAAGACATTTCATTTCTATCCAAGCAATATCAATAATCTAGCAACAAATCATGCACATCATTTCCAATACCAACATCATGAATAAATTATTTACTGGGGTTAGCCATCATATTACCAAAGGCACATTCTATGCGTTTAACATATATCTAGGTCACTAATGAAACTACATAGTCTAAGATTAAGGCGGGTCAAGCTCTGCTTCTAATATCCTGAATTTCTCTTTAAGTCTAACTTTTACCCGGACTAAGCTAAGCCATCTAAGTCATATCATAGAGTTTTATCAATCCACACTAGTTCTATAATTCAATTCTCCCTCAAGTATTACTCTTAATTCATCCAAAGCTACTAAGGCAATTTCCACAACTATGCCCAACTAAGGTCAACTTACTCTTTAATATGAGTGATAAGGTCACACTCATCTAACTAAGACAACTAGAGCATTCTCATGCTATTCATGAGATAACAAGTCCAACTAACCCGGGTTCTAATCTATAAGTCAAGTATAACATTTGTGAGTTCAAGAGCCTAAGTTGTTCAACTAATGGGAAACATCACCATCTACCTTTGTAACACCTAAAACCCCTCCCAATCTTAACAAAATATCAAATTCATACTTTAATAAAGATTAATCTAAAAAGAAGTATGCCTAGCCTACCTTGAATCAAAATATAGCTCACGAACCGATAACCTTATCTTTTCCTTTCCTCAATGCTTTTTCAAGGATCCAAGCTATCAAAAACACAATCTACGCATTATTATAAGAATATCAGTACACACATTATATCATTGTGTCTTTGGTCTAAAATGATACCAAATAATCCCAAGTGGGTCCCACTAATGTAAAATTAGTTTCTTAGTCCAACCCATTGTTTAAATACCATTAGAGAGTTATATCCGTCAAGAAATTGGTGCAAATCAAGCATATTTGGGCTAAAATCAAGCCCTCAAGCCATTTGAGATTTTGATCAAATAATCAAGAATTCAACACTATAAATGAAGCATTCATACCTTAGATTCTTTGTTAATCATGATTATGCAAGTTACTCATGCTCCCAATCAACACCCAAGACTTAATTTGTGGACTACACACTATTTGGGTTTATGGGACTCAAAGCAATTGCAAAATAGCTAATTCATGACCAAAAGGTCATTTAAATACTCCTTACCAGGTCCTCGGTGCACACAATCACCATCACTTAGGTAGCGATTGTGGCATTATGGTCGTGATACACACTCAACGATCGTAGTACCCTCTGTTGCACCAAATGATGGCTAAAACTTGGAATATTTTTCAAGTTTTATCCAATGCCTCAAGATACATATAGATCTAATATAAGAAAATAAAGCACGCAACCACACTGATTTCAACATTTTGGACGCATTAACAAAGTCAAATTTTATGTTTAAGGTTGTTTCAACTAGATATAGGTCCCATACCTAATTTCCAATTTATCAACTTTTTGACCAATAGGCTAAAAGGACTTCGGGTGAAGCAGGACTCGAACCAAAGGTCTAACCAACCTAAAATTGATATTCCAGAGCTGCTGGCATAGTTAGAATTCACATTCAATATCATTTCACTAAAGTTTTTGCTCGATAGCCATTTGAAACTAGCAAAAACTTCTAAACAGGAAAATGGTTCTAAAAAACAAACGAATTGCTCGATAACTAAACTATCAGTTCTAGTAAGTCATAAATTTCTTAGAGAAACTATGGTAAAGCTCTAACAGTGAAAATAAATAAAATCATGAAAAATTACATAAAAGGTCATTACAGTGCTACACACCCATAAAAGAGATTCTACTTGACACGGCTTTGTGGACACTCAATGACATCAAAGCTAGGCTCTGATACCAATTTTGTCACAAACTGAACCAGCACCTCGCCATGATGGGTATCTCAAGTCCACCGAGGATCAGAGACTACCTCTTTTTCCTGGTCAAACAAAACATAATATACTAGCCAGTGGATGGATTTTGAACATACAAAAAAATAGAAAATAATAAGCTCAAGGATATCTAAGAATGTCATCATCAATACCCAGTCCACAATAATATTTTACAAAGATTCCTTACTAGAAAACAACCTAAGTCAGAATATTCCCCTGGCCCTAACAATGACGATGACAATATAAATGTGAAGTCCTCAATTCTAATTAAAGAAACAAAAAACAGATAAAATGATCAAGTTGTTTAGAGAATGGAAGCTCACCACTTTACCACAATGATAAACTCTAAGATCACCTATCACTGTGATGGAAAAGTAGTAGTACCTTTGGATCCTGCATTGCATGAAGATACAACATCCAAAGACGGTTAGTGGGATGAGCACTAGTATGTAATTCAGGATAAGGGTAAAAAAGTGTCAGTCAAAAGTTTGATTTCAAACATATTATACATGTTCACATATATGCACAAATATATATAATAGATGTTGGGGTAGGGAATAAGGTTTATAATAATAGTAAAATATTATCCTAGTCTATGTAGCTCAATCATCAGAAACAGGCATCCACGGGCTATATAGGTTCAACTCTCCCTACTGAAAGGTCCCTAATGTGTGTTTGTCGCATGAATTAGGGATATCAAGGAAGACCGAAAAATTCCCTAACCCTACGTCAATCCTAAATACAAAATATATCAATAATGTAAACAATGCACACAGTCATCAAGACCAACCCTTACATTAGCAAACATGAGTTTCCAGTATAAGTCATTTAAGACACACACCTCACAGCTTAGATACATAACCCCCATTAAGCCTAATTAAAATAAATTTCACAAAATCCATTCATTAACCAAGGAACTATACATTAAGGCATACCATGGTATCGTCATACCATTTAGTTTGCAAGCTCATTAATATGCCATTACAATTTCATTAACTTGGGGGAATGCCTTGACCCCTTTTTGTTCATTAAATCAAATTGGAGGAATTTCTCGACCCCCTTTATTCATTAAATCAAAACATAGCCAACAATGCCCTTAAAATCCATGTTCATTGTTTAACCATTTATGCAATACAATATTGTAGGTGTGTAAGTCAAACTAAGAGACAATTCCATAATTCAAAACCATTTACACAAGTGGGTTGAGGGAATATAATTGCTCAAAAGCAATTTCCAAGTTCAAGACATCAATTTGGGAGATTATGTCAGCCTCCATTAAGATTCTCATGCCCATGCACCCCATTATTTCAAAAACACTCAATTAAATACATGAACAACTCATAAAAACCATGGGAAAATAATTCAAGAATCATCCATTCTAAAATCCTCAACCAACGTCAAAACCCACATTAAAATCCATACAATAAAACCATTTAAAACACATGTTTTTCACAAAAGAAGATTTGTGGATGAGTAACATGCCTGAAAGTATGATAAGTATAGAGAAAAATTACCCTTGAGTAGATTAACATTTAGTATCTTTTGCCTTGTATTTCTTTTGATACGAGTGGAATAGAGTAGATTCCCGTATGATCCGATAGCTGGGTCGTGATAGATTCAAGATCAGTATCTCAATGTATGCAATTTGGTATTTTTAAAGGGGTGGATTTGGCTAGATGAATAGAAGGTGATGGAATGGATGAATCTTGAAGAGAATTGATTTGGGTTTGTTCTTGGGAGTAAAGTAGCATAATATGGGGAAAATAATGCCCCAATGATGGCTATATATCGTGATATGGCGACCTGGGTTGATGGGGGAAAAGTCCCCATTTCCCCTGATTAATTTAAAGCAAAAATTTGTAACCCGTTTCTCGATTTTGCTCTTTGTCGTGATTCGGTACCATCACAGCAGCTTACTACCTCACACGAAAATGGCTATAACTTTTTATTCGAGTGTTGGATTAAGGCGAAAGTGGTATCGTTGGAAAGAGAATTCAATTATCTAAAATTTGGTGGGTCTTGAGATGGAATATTCTACATACATAAAAAGTTATACACTTTCAAAATTGACCCAGGTAGAATTGGACACCAAATTTTGAATTAATTTAATCTAAGTCACTTCTAAGAACATTATTCACCTAATAAGAACTTCACATACTTAAGATTAAATTCATGAAACAAGCATTTAATTATAGATCAAGAATATGGCAATTACCCCTTCACCATTATGCGGTGAAATTGTATTAAGCTACTGGAAAAGGACGAGTACGAATTTGCACTCTAGCGCGATGCGGTGCTATTGCGTTGTGCCACTGGAAATCAATAATTGGGAATTTGGACCTCTTTGCAACATGTCAATATCACAGAGGTCCACTATAATTGACAATTATGAAATTGTCCTTCACCACGACGCAGTGGTTGCTCAGGTGGGATACTGTCAACTTAAAAAATGCTTTAACTCCTCAACCAAGTATCGGATTTGGGCAAATTTGGTATCGATGGAAAGCATATTAATTTTCCACACAATGAAAGGTCTAAATCAGGAAAATTCTGAATGAAATAAATATTGTTTAATTTGAAAGCTATTCCTTAACATTCTAGGAATGAATTTAAGCTAGGAAAACTATAGGGTGTTACAATATCTCCCCCTTGGAAATATTCATTCTCGAATGTGGCTGGATAAGCTGAAAATACTGAGGAATCTGAGGCTATAAGCTATCATGCACAACTGAAATAAATTAAATAACTGAATCTAAAGCATACTGAGATTCTGAACTGATCTGTGAGTGCATGAATTTACATAAAAATAACTATATAGCTGAGATAAAAATGAGAGCGTCAACTTATGAGTAACCATTACTTTAGGCTGGATCTAATTTTGTGAGATAAAGAATGAGAGATTTATGACATGAAAATTCAGGGTATTACAACATCTCCCTCTTGGGACCGTTCATCCCTAAATAATACTGATTTAATTGAAATACTAGGAAATGACTGAGATGATGCATAGGATGCTTATAAGTTGAATCATGACTGATCATCTTGATTTTGAAACTGTAAAGTACACAAAGTGAACAAATTTACTCATAGAATTATATGACTAGATGGGAGGTTGAAAACCATAAAAACTTGTCTGTATGGCTGCTAGACTGAATTACTGGCTAAACGGGTTAACTCATACTGTACATTCCACTTCAAAAACTATATTCAACCTTTTACTAGGAATTCATTAATGCATAACACACCTATCCCCATATATACCAACATGGCGTTCAATCATATCTTCATAACCACGCATGTACTTTTAAACAAACACTCATGAAAGCACCTATCTCAAATTCTCTAATACTTCTATCAAAAAAAACTTTTATGCACTATTTAATTCTTAGGAAGACACACATAAATTATTCCCAACCAACCAAGTCATACACAAAAAGCTTCACCGCAATATTCGTTCATTTAAAGACCTACATAAAATAAGCATACAACAAACTTCCTAAACATAACACATTTACTCTCTCCCATCTACACAAGTATCCATCATCACTACTAGAATCTGGAAGTCTAACCTTGTTACTCATTCTTTCATCTCCCTCTTAGCTTTAAGCCATCACTCTAAGTCTGTGGAACCCTTTTCTATACCTTAAACCGAACTACACCCACTGCACTCTAGAGTTTGAAACACAACAATACACATAAATAATAAACTTACTCTAAAAGACTACACTTAAAAATGTAAAACCCACTTCCAAAAATTCCTTCTAGGGGACAACTCTATCTTTCTATAGCCCTACTAATCATCACATAATATCTTGAATACTTACTAACTTAGAATCTTCATGAGTATCACTACATCCTGAGTTTACCCCATCTAGAGCTTCAACCCTTATTTCTATTTTCTCAATCTTTAAGGATTCAAACTTAGATTCTAACGCTTGACACGGATATCATCAACATCTAATAAACCATACTACTTCCTTCATACTCTACTAATATGTAACGCCCCAAATATGGTACCCAGAATGCTACACAATGCTCATGGCCCTAGAGTACCATAAGCTAATCCATGACTAATATTTGTAACTGAGCGCTGAATAATATACTATAAATATACAGAATATAAGCTGTAAGGCCATAAGGTTCAAAACTGAACTAATATTGAATATAAAACAATGTATGTAATGGGGCATAATAATACCCAAAACTAAATAAACTGTCTGAAAATATATTGTAGTCTGAAAGCCTCTAAACTGTCTAAAATCTGTAAAGTTTATGGGACATGTCCCCAACTAACTTCGAAACTATTGAAATAATAAAGTAATAGAATAATCATGCTATTCTCAAATGATGAGGACTCACTATTAGTCTGGCTGCTGAACGTCTAATCTACTAAGGATGCTCAGGAGCTCGTGCTTCTAAACCAATGGTATAAAATACCATAGCGCAAATATGTCAGTACATTGAATGTACTGGTATGCAAGTAAGGTACGCTGATGCATAGGGTTTATATGCATAAACAATACTAACTAAATGGATAAAATGAATGCGTAACTGTAACTAAGATCGTGATAACACTGACTCATAAATTCAAATAATATGAATATATCTGAGTGCTAATATTGGGATACTAAATAACTGAGTCTATAGAGTATTGAGGAACTGATGTCATATTAAAAATAAAAGAATGACTATTTTTGATAGTTCTGATTAGAAAGAACTGGTCTGATTGGCATTATCTAACAGTCCTAAAACTGAAAACTAATAACATGAGTTTCATACAATTAATGTATGGTTAACTGAGTGACTGTGTCAGATAGTCCTAATTCTGATGGAACTAGATGAGTTCCATACTGAGCTGAGCTACTGTAACTGACAATCCTGAAATCTGTAGAACTAAACTGAGTTCTATTACTGAGATTAAATCTAAAGCTAAAACTATGGGAGGTAATCATCTAACTGACATGCCCCAAAACTAGTGAGGTCCAACCTATAACCTCAGCTAGAAGGGTGTCAGTACCATGCCATGGGTAAAGACAAGCTGTGAGTAAACCCTCACTAATAGGGAGCTCTTCCGTCAATCCCTCATAGTAGAAAAACTCAAATGAGGTGTATAATCCCTAGACTCATAGGGTATATCTGAACCTTTGCTAGCTACATAGTTCTGGAATGCAAGGATTGCTTCTAAGGATCACACGCTCTACTGACTGACAGTGTGTGTCCTCATCCCTGGGTTTACTCGGTGCTGAATCCTACACCCAACTAAAGAGACACTGAACTGAGTTAAACTGCACGAAACTATTACTGATTATATTATTTAACTGATTTGAACTGAGTTCTCTAAATTCCATTGACTGGCGAAATACTACTGAAATCTGATAACTGACTGAGATTACTTAAGATTACTGAGTAAGACCGGACTGATACTGAGTTTACTGAGTTTTCCTAAGTTATATGACTAAATTCTATAATCATGGCTTGACTAATAGTATCGTGAAAGCATGACACTGGCTCTAGGCACACAACTAAATTGTCAGGTATGAGTACCCCCAGGACTCAATAGCATGAAACTGACAGGACATGACACTTCTTGAACACATGACCAACATCAACAATTCATAATACATTAATTTGGGAATTTCATGAAGCACATGGTTATCATAGTCTTGTACATGAATGGAACTACATATAAACATGTCATACTTTCATCTACCTAATCTCATGGACATTTCCTCAACCATTCATAATGATCAAAATATCATGAAAGTCATTCTTGATCATAGGGTAAAGCATGCATCTATCACTTGGGTCACAATTAAACTATAATGCATAATTTCTATTTTCTTAGACATTTTATCAAACACCTAGGATGCATGACTTGGGGGATAGGAATGACCATCAAGTCAATACAACAAAACTCAATTTCATATGTTTCATATCATATACTAGCATAGGTTCATGAACAACACATAAAGATTCCAACTTGGGAATCATACAACCATAATCACATGATCATAATCAACCAACAACAAAATATTCATAATACAATATTTAAAACTTGATTCTTGGGCTTTATGGATAAAAGGAATCCATGAATAAACACTATGCGTACTTTAGTTATTGATTCTATTAAGATTGACAGAAAGATTCTTGACTTTGAGTCTTGATTTCTTGAGCTAGGGTTTTTGCCTTTTGAGAGAGAAGGATTTTATTCTTGAGAGAAAGTGAGGAAAACTGATGTAATAGGGTTCTTAGAGTATAATTTTGTGGTTAAAGGTTGATCCTGTTCGTGGAAAAAGACCTATTTAACCCTGGATGTATCTTTTAATTTTCATCAAAATTTTCCAATTGGGCAGGCTAGCGCGATGCAGCGTTATCGCATCGTGTCACTGGAAATTTCTAACTGGGAATTGGGTTGATGGTACGATGCGGTGAAATTGCATTGCAATACTGGATGGGATCTGAATTTTTACCGCGACGTTGTGGTATCATGCTGACACTGGAAAAAAAAATAATTTTAAATTTGAGCCCTGTTGCGATACGCCATAATTGCGGAGGCTCATTGGATTTTGACGATTGCCATTTTCGTATGCTCCGCAATGTGGTGATGGCTCAGGTGGCACACTGTCTTACTAAAATGGCTTTAACTCTTTGCCTGGGTGTTGGATTTGGGAGAATTTGGTATCGATGGAAATCTTATTCAATTTCCCATTTGATAAAAGGTGAAAATCTTGAAAATACCATATATATAAAAGTGGATTCATATTTAAATTAAGCCTTTGAAATTTTTGGGATGATTTCAAGCTAGGTAAAAGCATGGGGTATTACAATATCTTTCTCTTGGGAACATTCATCCTCGAATGAGACTGATTGAGATGGGAGAAATAATAAGCTAAAGTACATACAGAATATGAACAACTAAAACATGACTACATGATTGATATTACTGAAATTCATACTGAGCATGCATATCTGATGAATAATTTTATGACTGAGCTGATGCATAACTGCATGACTGAGAGTACTGATAAGCTGATCATGCATATCTGATGCGTGAATACATGACTGAATTGACTTATGAATATATGACTGAATATGTAAGGGTAAAGATACCAAGTTTGAAATAAAAACTGAGCATAGTTTCTAACTATAATTTGAACCATAAGTTGAACAAACTTAAGGAAAACTACTACCTTGGGCTGAGTCTAAAATGTGATACATCGGCTGGATATCGTGATCTGAACTAAGTCCTAAAGTATATGTCATACGATCGAGATTATAGCTAGAGGGTCAACCTATGGGCACCCACTACTCTAATCTGGATTCGTTATGTGAAGAGAAGCTGGAGGGCCTAGGACACGATAGCTCGGGGGTTATAGAGCATCTCTCCGTTGGGACACTATGTCCCCTAAAGAATACTGACTTGACCTTACTAAGATATTGAGGAAATTAAGGTGATACACAAAGCGCCTATAGATTGGATCGAGATTGAATACCTAGAATCTAAACTAAGGCATGATATATGAACCAAGTTGAACATGCAACTACCTAGTTGGTCCATCTTAGAATGATCATATTTATGAGATTTTGAATAGTGCAATTAGATAGAAAGATAGGGAAACCACACCATCTTAGCTTATCCGTCTAACTGCTAAACTGAAGTACTGGATTTGTGGACTAACTCATACTGAAAACTTATACTCAACTGGAGTATTTCTATGAAATTCTTTCTATAGATTTCTAGTGACTATAGGGAGAAAATGAATCTTGGTCTGGCCTGAGCAGGACATCTGAATAGGAGATCGCGAGCTAGGCCTATGAGACATCATCTAAGATAAAGTGACTAGACCTTACGCACTACAACTGAAACTACTGAAAAGATTTATATGGGCACTGAGCGTGAATGCATAAACATACTAATTTATCTGATTAACTGAATAATGGATAGCTAAATACAAGATGTATAAAACTGAATTGCACTTGGTTTAGGATAGCTGGACTGAAACTATAGAGTGTTATACATAGAAGGTAATAGTTGACTAGGTAATATGAGGTAGCTAAGCATGAGTGAGGGAAAACTATATTACCTTAAGAATGCAAGACCAGGTGTTTAAGATGATTCGGAGGTATTCTATAAACTAAGGTACTGAAATGCTAATATCTAAGTAACTAGTGGCAATATGCCAGGGTTGGGTAATTTTGAAACTAACTGAGTTGTTGATCTGACTACTGGACTTAGGACTGGGACTGAGATTATAGTTAAGATGGTAATTGAGACTGTAACTGTAACTAAGACTATAACTGGGACTGAATGCTGGTTTTATGATAACTGAGGTTCAGACTAATACGGGAGCACTAAATTCTGATGGCTAAATAACTGATAACTGAAAGCCATAGTTCTATAGGACTATTTGAGTCCTTTACTGAATATTGATTACTGAACTGGCGCTGTAACTAAGGCCTGCATAATGGAACATTAATATTAAGGATTTACCAAGGGATCTAAACTTAGGGTATACATGACATAATATGAGTTTGACTGGACACTAGGAGTGAAGTCATGAATCTTGTGGGCTAAACATACTGTAAAGCATAACATGAGTCATGAGCTGTATGAACTGGGTTTGAAATTACTAAATTCATGGAACATGATTTGCAATACTAGATGAAATTAGACTCCTCATATGAGGAACTTGAAACATACTCTATTCTATGAAAAGTGCATGGATATAAGTTGTATTCATGGGACTGAAACATAAAGCATGCATAAGTATCAGGAGGGTTAAAGTATTAAACTTTTCGCTAAGGTAGGAATGGGTCAAGAATTATCTTTCTTTATTGATTTTCCATACATACTGGCATTATTACAAGAACCTGAAGGCCTGTCTTTCTGAGATATCATAACCGAACATCTCCTGTATACTTGTCGGGCTAAATTAGCTGACTCACTGGGGTGGAGACCAAAAAAGGTCATATTAACATTTGATCTAACCTTAAAGTTGACTTTTATGCAAGGAGTTACAAAAGAAAAAGAAGCTCCTAAATTTAAAGAAGCGTGAATATGTAAATGAAGAATCTGTAACATACCAGTGGTTGTATCAAAAGAACTTTCCTGATCCTATCGGGACTAATGTGTATAGAGTTTGTTTGGGTGTTGCCCACTGGCGACACTGGAAATGGCACCCTACTGATTTGGGCAATCGAACTGAGCTGAAGGATGACCATTCTGACTTTGAGGACCGAGTTTAGGACAGTCTTGGACCTTGTGACCTAACTCGCCACATCTGAAACACACATTACTGCCAGCTCTACACACAACCTTATGATGCTTACCACACTCTTTGCAAAGTAGATGAGTAAAAACCCTGCTCTCACTACCCTGGGCCTTAGAGCCTGGCGCCCTATCTCTATGGTCATTTCTAAAATTTGGTGCTAGTGCACTACCTTAAGATAAAACTAGGGCTGAAAACTTCTGTCTATGCTAAGAACAGTTACCACCCTGCGACCCTGGCTGAGAAAAACTATAACTACCAGTCCTAGCTCTCTTGTTTTCCCTCTCTTTCTTCTTACGTTTTTGGCCCCTAATCTACTAAGCATGGACCATAAGCCTAGATATATCCATCTCCTTAATCAATTTTGTAGTTGTACACTCCTTAACCACTCTACCTGATATCCCAGACACAAACTTACTCATTGTATTCCTACTGTCTGCTACTACATGGGGAGCATACCTGACTAACTGAGTAAACTTAAGGGACTACCCTTTTATGCTCATGCTACCTTGTCTGAGGTTTATGAATTCTAACACTGGCTTCTTTCTGCTCTAGTAAAAAGAATCTATCTAAGAAATCCATAGCGAACTCTTCCCATTCCATGGGCTCTGCCCCTGTACCCCTATCTACCTTTCACTATTTAAACCACATATAGTCTGTATCTTGTAGTTGATAGGCGGCTAACTTTGTAAACTCACTAGAAGTCACTCCCATGATATTTTTGACTTTTTGAACTTGATCGAGGAACTCCTGTGGATCCTCTTCCGACTTAGAACCTAAGAATAGAGGAGGATTCATTTAGGTAAAGTCCTGAATCCTGGCTGTAGTAGAATCGGCCACTGGGTTGGCCAAAATAGCAGTTGGCCATTTATTCTAAGCTGTGACTGAATTGTCCAAAGTAGTGAATACAGTCCTGAATTCTGTATGAAAGACAAGCTAATCTAGAAGATATGCTGACTAATTTCTTGTTCTCCTTTCGTTAGCCCCTTTGAGAGGCATGTTCTGTAAATGAAAGGGATAAAGGATTAAACAGATAGAAAAATTTGAGCTTATCCTCACTGGCATGACATGAATATTGAAAGAAGGGAAACTATTCCTAAAACAACTTATAGCCTCCTGCACATAAGTGTGGTGCGCAATACACCCATGCACAAGACTCTACTAGATGCGGCTTTTCAGACTTCCTAGGACACTATTGAACCTTAGGCTTTGATACCAAGTGTGTAACTCTCCAAATTTGGTACCCAAAATGCTATACGGGCCTCATGACCCCGGAGGACCACAAGCTAACCCATGATTGATATTAGTAACTGAGCGCTAAATAATATACTGTAAATATGCGAAATTGAAGTTATAAGGCCATAAGGTTCAAAACTGTACTAATACTGAATATAAAACAATGTCTGTAATGGGGCATACCAATACCCCAAAACTAAATTAACTGTCTGAAAAAAAGTTATAGTCTGAAAGCCTCTAAACTATCAGAAATCTATGGAGTTGATGGGACATATCCCCAACTAACTCCAAAACAACTAAAATAATAAAGTAATATAATAATCATGCTATTCTCAAATGATGAGGACTCACTGTTAGTCTGGCTACTGAACGTCTGATCTACTGTGGATGCTCGGGAGCTCGTACTTCTAAACCTATGGTATAAAGCACCATAGCACAAATGCATCAGTACATTGAATGTACTGGTATGCAAGTGAGGTAGGATGAATGCATGGGGTTCATGTAAGATGCATCAAAATTCTCTCGTAGTCTAAGCCTTAGAGTGTGTCAAGTGAAGCGTAAATTCAGCCTTAAAAGGTTGAGAAGTGTCTTCCCAAGTGAGAAATATTTTGAACCATGTAGAATTTCCTTAATATAAAATTTTTTTTATGTAGATCATTGAATAATCTTTCCGTTGATACAAATTTTATCAAAATATGACATCAGGCAAGAAAGTTATGGTTGTTTTACTGAAAGCAGTCGGAACCGCTCAGGTACGACGGCCGGGTTGACGGACCGTTGATCTTGCGACGGACCGTCGCCCAGACCATCGCAACCAAGGTAGTGACTCATTTTTCTATCCCAAGTGTGATATCCAGTACGACGGACCGTCGAGGCTTTGACAGACCATCGTTGTGACCATTGCACTAACGCAGTATGGCCTCATCCTGGCCAATGTGCGATGGACCATCACTGAGAATGTTGCATCAAGGCAGTGTATTATTTTGCTGACCAATGTATGATGGACGATCCAAAGGACCGTCAGACTAAGAGATGGACCGTCACAGACCCCGTTTAATATTTTTAACTCAATTTTTTAAGGGATTTTTGGTATTTTCCCACTCTTTTTAGCCTCTATTTATACCCAATCAAGGCTCACAACCTCATTTCTCATCTTCAACATCAAAAACTAGGGTTTTTACAAAATCAAAACCCTTTTTTCTTCTTCAAGAAAAATCAAAAGAAATCAAGAAACCAAGAATCTTTCCAAGAGCCTTTAAGAAAGAGTTTTCTAAGGTATGCAGATGTTGATTCTTGGATCCCTTTCATCCAAGAAGCTCAAGAATCCTTTTCTAAATTTCAAAGATTTTATATTTATGAGTTTTCATAATTCATGTGGGTTGAAATTGATGTTCATGCTATTATTTAGTCGTGATTCATGTTTATTTACAAGGTTTTCAAGCTTTGACCCTAGTATGTGATATCCATGTGGTGTTCATGATAAGCCCTCTTTAAGTTTCTTGTTAAGTAGTGTGTTCATGTTAATTAGGTGTAGAAATAGTTGAATAAGCAAAGCATGCTCCCCATATGTTTGATAAAATGCTTATGTGAAGGAATTAGAGCTATTATAGCATATTGACTAGAAATCCTCAATTGTGTGCAAGCCCATGCATGCCAAGTGTTTTTTGAAAGCCTTAGAGAATTATTTGTGACCTATTAGCATGAAATTCCCCAATTATGTGTTCTTTAATGCATGCTAAGTATTTGATGCAAGACCTTATTGAATTGAGTATGATCCAATAGTATGTCTCCCTATACTATCACTTGTTTATCATTTCCAAGTGCTTGAAGAGATGTTGTAGTGATTATTATGGTGAATGAATGTCCATGATTTCGATTATTCAAGAATGGTTATGTTTTAATTTTATGTCATCGAGTTCTGAGGGTATTTATACTCGACAAATTAACTATAGTCTAGAGCCAGTGTTAGTTTTCTCGATAATCTCAATCAAGCTAAGATTCTCAGAACTTAGTGAGTTATAGAACTCTGTACTCTCAGACAGATACAGAACTTAAGAAATCTTAGAAATCTCAGTAATCTTAGTGTCGCTAGTATTCTATCCTCAGCTCAGATCTAGTAGTAATCAAGTGTTCAGTTTAGACCTCAGTAGTATTCGAGTAATCTATCCGAACTCAATATCATTTAGTCAGACAATGAGATTTTGTAGTATTCTGTTAGATACGAAACCAAGTGAATTAAGCATAACTCAGTTAGATTAGTCGAGAAACATAATTAGTATCAAATTTGGCTCAGTTTAAGTTCAGTTGAGAATTAGTTTAGGGTCTTTTAGTTGGGAGTACAAGCTAGCACCGAGCGAGTGCAGGGATGGAGGCTCCCCATTAGAGAGGTAGAGTTGTTAGGAGAAATCCCTGAACTCTAAAATTTCATAGCCAGTGCAAGATACAGGAGTGCGTGTCACGCACTAGATAGGCTTGACTATTATACTGCTTTAGTCTTGACTTCCTACAAGGGTCACCCATTAGAGAGGCTTAACCAGAGAGGTCTTTACTCATGGCATAGTATTGACACCCTTCCAACTGAGGTTACAGGTTGGACCCCACCAATTCAGATTTAGGGTATATCGATTAAGTGAGCACTCCCATAGTTACAGTTTCAGTATCAATCTTTAGAGTAGAACGCAAAAATCAAGACTGTCAGATACAGTCCTCTGTCTCAGTAAGGAACTCATATAGTTCCATTAATTCATGGACCACCCACTAGATAGGCATGGTCCCACATAAATTTGTTGAGCAATCTCATTATCAGATCCAGAGATCACCTGTTAAATAGGCTTAATCTTTGTCTCAAATTTAGTTAAGTATTCTTATTATCATATCCAGAGATCACCTGTTAGATAGGTTTAATCTAAGTATCAGATTCAGTTTAGTAATCTCATTATCAGATCCAGAGATCACTCGTTAGATAGGCTTGATCTCAGTCTCAAATTCAGTTGAGTAATCTCATTATCAGATCCAGAGATCACCCATTAGATAGGCTTGATATTAGTCTCAGATTCAGTTGAGTAATTCATTATGAGATCGAGAGATCACCCGTTAGATAGTCTTGATCTCAATCTCAGATTTAGTTGAGTAATCTTATTATGAGATCCAGAGGTTACCCGTTAGATAGACTTAGCTCAGTCTCAGATTTAGTTGAGTATTCTTATTATCATATCCAGATATCACCCATTAGATATGCTTGATCTTAGTCTCAGATTCAGTTGAGTAATCTCATTATCAAATCCAGAGATCACCCATTAGATAGGCTTGATCTCAGTCTCAGATGCAGTTGAGTAATCTCATTATCAGATCTAGAGATCACCCATTAGATAGGCTTGATCTCAGTCTCAGATTCAATTGAGTATTATTATTATCGTATCCAGAGATCACCCATTAGATAGGCTTGATCTTAGTCTCACATTCAGTTGAGTATTCTCATTATCATATCCAAAGATCACCCATCGGATAGGCTTGATCTCATTCTTAGATTCAATGATTATTCTCATTATTAGATTCAGAGATCTTTCGCTAGATAGGTTTGATATTAGATATAATATTTTCTTATCAATGATAGTATATTCTGAAATCATCTATTAGAGAGGTTTGATCTTCGATGCAGTCTGTCGAGAGTAGAAAGCTCAAAATTCAGTCATTGATATGAGCAGATTTCGATAATCAGTTTTAGTATCATTAATTTTCGAGATCACTCGCTAGATAAGACTGATCTCAAATTCAGTACTCAGTTATCAATATCCAAAGATTTTTTTATTCAGTATCTCAGTATTTATAGAGAGTTCAGATGTCAATAAAGCAGTATCCGAGTTTCAGTATTTCGAGTTACGATGTTTTCAATTATGGTTTGTGCATTTATGCATATGTCCTCATTCAGTATTCTCATGATTATTCAGTTAAGTAATCGTTCATGCATAAGCCCTTGCATTTAGCCTTACCTCATCTTCATATTTGGTATATTCCCGTACTGACACATTTGTGCTATGGTGTTTAATTTGACACCATAGATTTAGAGGCACGAGATCCAGAGTACCCTTAGCAGCTTAGTCCCAGTTAGCAGCAGTAGACATAGCAGTGAGTCCTCTTCAGTCGAGGATGATCCTTATTTTAATTATTATCGTATCAGACTTATTTTATTTTCAGTAGAAGGAGTTAGTTGGGGATATGTCCCATTAACTCCATAGTTCAAACAGTTTAGAGGCTTTTTGGATAGATGTATCAGTATTCGATTTTCAATTTTGAGTATTTTTAAATGTTTTGAACCTTATGTCTAATTTTTGTATTTATTATCTATATTATGCAGTGTTTAAGTACAGATATCAGTAGAGGGTTAGCTTGTGGTCCTTCGGGATCATGGGCACCGTGTGACGTTCTGGTTCTAGAAAATCAGGTTGTTACAGTTCATATGCATGAACAATACTAACAAACTGAATAACATGAATGTAAGAATATATGCATGAATACGTAACTGTAACTGAGATCACGATAACACTGACTCATGAATTCTGATAGCATAGATTTACTAATATCTGAGTGCTAATACTAGGATACTGAATAACTAAGTCTATAGAGTACTGAAGTATTGATGTCTTATTACAAATAAAGGAATGACTATTTCTGACAGTTCTGATTATGATGAACTAGTCTGGTTGACATTATCTAATAGTCCTAAAACTGAATACTAATAACATGAGTTTCGTAAAATTAATGTATAGTTAACTGAGTAACTATGTCTGATAGTTTTGATTTAGATGGAACTAGATGAGTTCCGTACCAAGCTAGGAGACTGAATTGACAGTCCTGAAATCTATAGAACTGAACTGAGTTCTATTAATGAGGATGAATCTAAAGCTGAAACTGTGGAAGGTAACCATCTAACCAACATGACCCAAAACTAAACTGGTGGGGTCCAACCTGTAGCCCCAGCTGGAAGGGTGTCAGTACCATGCCACGGGTAAAGACAAGCTGTAAGTAAAACCTCTCTGACAGGGAGCTCTTCCGTCAACCCCTCATAGTAGAAAAACTCAAATGAGGTGTATAATACCTAGATTCATAGGGTATATCTCAACCTACGCTGGCTATCACTAGGTTAAAGCATGAATCTATCACTTGGGTCACAATTAAACTATAATGTATAATTTCTATTCTCTTAGGCATTTTATCAAACACCTAGGATGCATGACTTAGGGCATAGACATGACTATCAAATCAGTACAACAAAACTCAATTTCACATGTTTCAGACCACATACTAGCATAGGTTCATGAACAAAACATAAAGATTCCAACTTGGGAATCATACAACCATAATCTCATAATCATAATCAACCCACAATAAAATATTCATAATACAAGATTTAAAAGTTGATTCTCGGGCTTCATGGATGAAAGAAATCCATGAATTAACACTGTGCATACCTTAGTTCTTGATTCTACTAAGATTGATGAAGAGATTCTTGAATTTGAGTCTTGATTTCTTGAGCTAGGTTTTTTGCCTCTTGAGAGAGAAGGATATTGTTCTTGAGAGAAAGTGAGGAAAAGTGATGTAATAGGGTTCTTAGAGCATAATTTCATAGTTAAAAGACTGATCCTGGTCGTGGAAAATGACCCATTTAACCATGGATGCGCCTTTTAATTTTTGTCAAAATTTCCCAATTTGGCAGGCTAGCGTGACGCGGCGCTATCGCATTGTCACTGGAAATTGCCAACTGGGAACTGGGATGACGGCGCGATAGGGTGAAATCGTGTTGCAATACTAGATAGGACCTAGAAGTTCACCGCGATGCGGTGGTATTGCACTTAGACACTGGAAAAAAGGAAAAATTTGAATTTGAGCCCTAGCGTGATGCGCCATAATCACGGAGGCTCATTCGATTTTGACGATTTCCATTTTAGTATGCTACGCGACCTGGTGATGGCTCTGGTGGCACACTGTATTACTAAAATGGCTCTAACTCTTTGCCCGGGTGTTGGATTTGGGCGAATTTGGTATCAATGGAAAGCTTATTCAATTTCCCACATGATAAAAAGTGGAAATCTTGAAAATACCACATATATAAAAGTTGATTCATCTTTAAAACAAGTCTTTGACATTTTTTAGATGATTTTAAGCTAGGTAGAAGCATGGGGTATTACATAATACCACACAATATCACATCTCCAAACTTGTATTTTTCTCTAAACCATAAGAATCAAGATCACACCAAAAAGGCTCAACATATATACCCATAACTTCTTAACTTAGCTATTAAGAACATTATATACTATATAACTAGTCTCCTTCCTCTTAGCAACTCAACGGTACTACTAGCCGCACACAACACGTAATAACCTTGGAAATAATACAACCCCATATCACCTTAGGCATACTTCTTCATCATACATACAACATCATACTGAATTACGAATTAAAATGGACTCAAACTCTTGCACATACTGTTCAATCCTTATAGATCACTTCCATATGACTAGCATCACTAACCAAGAATTCATTACATCCACCTTGATGACCATCAACTATTCAAACTTAATGTCTAGTACTAAACATGATTCAACAACCCACCTTACATATAATCCTCACGTGGAAGCTTTAAAAATAAAGCATCAAGAAACACTAGTCCACTAGAACTTTATAACAGCAATAATCGATCACAATCATATGGCCTATCTTATTTACAATCTATTAACACATCCTTATTCTACACATCATTACTATTTACCCTTCTATATATATAAATTACTATCATAGCTCTATAAGTTTCAGCTAAGCTCCTTTTTGAAACCTCAGGAGAAGACTAAATTAATGATATTAAACTACCAAACACTTTATTAATATCCTATACTTTGCTAACATAATAAATACCATCAATAACTCCTTTCATACTTCAAACAAACATCTATTCACCTTAAATAATAACTCCTTTTTCACCCTCTACTAAACTAACACACAAGGACATATCACCTTAACACAACTCGATAACATGCATAAGTTTACCCCTATACTTTCTATCAATCTTCATTCCCATCATTCTTATCACTACTCTTCTATACTCATACTTTCAACTATAATAAGGTTCTATTATTTATAAATCACAACATTGAAGTTTATAATATCCCTCAAATGCACACTACATTTAATAATCGAGGTTCATACTCTCTCCTCTTGAGCACTATCTGTACTAAAAGGGTCAATGGTCAATTTGAATATATATCTAATTCTATCTCAACTGAACAACTCATAAGGATGAGGACATAAATTTCAACTTAAGGAACTTAACACACTAGGGAGCTCCTCTCAAGCCCCCTTGTATTCTGAAATTTCTACTAGTAAATCTGAGAGCATTATCTGGAAAGAAATTGAAACTTGCTGATTATGTTATTTCAAGAATAAGTCATAGATAAAGAATTCTTTTGGTGTAACATGAGTAGACAGGAGTTTCTGCGGAAACAACTTTACAGTATAATCTAGAGTATGAAAGGAGAGAAACTTTTCTTAAATGCCTTATAGCCTCTCGAAAAAAACTATAGACGTCCCTGTACCATTCCACAAGAACCTACTCGACACGGCTTCAAAGACACCCTAGGAAACTTGAACCTTGTGCTCTGATACAAAGTTTGTAATGCCCCAAAAATTTATCCTAAGACATCACACGATTCTTAGGACCATAAGTGATCCCAAGCTAACCCATGAACTGGCATACTGATAAGCAACTGATAAGATATGTATAAAATAACTAAGTTTACTGTTATGAAACATAATAATGATGGAATCTATAAAAATACAAAACTGGTACAAATTTTACATTCTGATAAAGTTTGAAAAGAGGGACTAAAATTAGATGGCTGACTCTGACTAATATCTATAAAGCCTCTACTATACTGACTATAGATAGCTAGGACGTGACCCTAACTACCACTAATCAACACATAGGAGTAAGGAAGTAAAGTATAGAAATAACATCTAACTAAAGTCCCCAAAGTAGGATGACTCATCATCTATGGGTTGGAATCTATAAACTGTCTGAATATGATATGTATGCTACAACTTGCACCTACATTATGAGATAATATAGCACATAGACATATATGTGGATTATTACTTTGAGGATGTACTGAGTATATGGGGGTGAATGCATAATTAAAACATTATCTGATCCTCATAATTTGTAAAATACTGCATGATAAATGTAAATGGCTCACATAAACTGGAATATCTGAAATACTAAAAATAATAATCATAAATAACAAATCATTCTTTATAAATCTAGTGAGTCATAACATTTAATTCTAAGATCTGTAGCTGTATTCTCTCTTCAAATCATACTATCTAAGTGTAGAAAAGACTCGCTCTTTAAATCAAAAATTTGAAAGCTGAAGTCTGCAGCTAACATCTTTTTGTAAATTATAATCAAAGTAAAATTTGTGAGCCTTGGCACTTCGTTTTCTAAAAGATTTCTATTATTCTTTTCTAAGAAATTATTTCTAAAAATCTTTACCATTAAGTTGTAAGGAAAACACTTTATCTTAAGGCTTTAAACCAATAGACTGTTTTAAGAGTAGGGGACTTCTTTTGGGAGGTTCTTTTAACCGACATAAACCATGTAAGAATTCATGGAGTCCAACGTCTTACCCACATTGGGGAGAGTTTTTCTACCCTTGCCATCAAAATAGAACTTCTTATCTTAAGTGATCACAGTCTTAGTCATCCACGTAGAAGTGGGAATAATCTTAATTCTATAGTAGCAAGTAGTTTTGGGGCATGAAACCTTGGTAACATACCCATCTCGGTGCTAAATACTACTCTCATTCTTATGTTCAGGATCTAAAGAAATTCACTTCAAAAATAGCACAACGGTTTACAAGAAAACCAATTATTCTCTTTATTTTCTTTAAATCTCAAGTCATATGAACAATATAGATTCTTTATCTTATCTTAGGACCAAAAGGTCAAGTCTTTATCAAAATATGAGAATAATCTTATCATAGAATGCTCATAGCACAAATAATCTTGAAATAGCAATCTCTAATTACGGCTTAGTAACCCATAGATTAAACTCATGTCAAAACATCAAAATGTTCATGCTTGATAATGTAAATATTGATAAATCACTTGAAATCTAGAAATTTCTGCAATATGCATGAAAATATGAACATAAACATGCAACTCAACTTCTAAATCACTTGAAATCTCATAATCTTATGAATAGAAATATCGGGTATAAACCCTAACTTCAATTTCATGGAAAATAACATAAAAATTCAGTAAATTTATAATTAAAATAAGTTTTGGGTAAAAGGATGAAAGAATTGTCCTTGTTCATAACCCCACATACCTTAATTGATGATCTTAGATGAGAAAGCTTGAATCTTGGATTCCTATGATGCTTTTGAAGATGAGTTCTTGGAGTTGTTTGAATTGGAAATTCTTAATCTTGAACTATCTTGGAGAATTGATGAGGAAAATTGAATTTCTTAGAGAGTAGTTTGAGCTTTAGGGTTTTCTTTTGAAAGAAAATTCATGAGTAAGTTTGGCTTGAATTCCTTTTTGTGTTCTTGAATGTTGTTTCTTAAAGAAGATAACTCAAATTGACGTTCTTGGGAATATTCTTGAATGATTTTATTGAACTTCTTGGAATAGAAAGCTTAATTCTTGGTTGTTTTCTTGAATAGAAGGTGACGGAATGGATAAATATTGAAGAGAATTGATTTAGGTTTGTTCTTGGGAGTAAAATAGGATAATGGGGGCAAAATAATGCCCCAATGATGGCTATATATCATGATATTACGACCTGGGTTGAGGATTGAAAATTCCCCATTGCCCCTCATTAATTTAAAGCAAAAATTTGCAACCCGTATCCTGATTTTTCTCTTTGCCAGTACGCGGTACCATCGCAACAGCTTACTAACTCACACGAGAATGGCTATAACTTTTTGCTCGGGTATTGGATTAAGACAAAATTGGTATCATTGGAAAGATAATTCAATTATCTACAATTTGGTGGGTCTTGAACTGGAAGATTCTACATACATAAAAATTTAAACACTTCTAAATTTGACCCAAGTAGAATTGGACACCAAACTTTGAATGAATTTAATGTTCTTGGATCCACTTGGCCCTAAGTAAATTCTATGAACGTTATTCGTCTAATAAGAAATTCACATACTTAGGATTAAAGTCATGACACAAGCATTCAAATTATGGATCAAGAATATGGAAATTACCCCTTCAACATGACGCAGTGAAATCGCGTTAAGCTATTGGAAAAGGACGAGTGCAAATTCGCACTCTGGTGCGACACGGTGCTATCGCGTTGCACCACTAGAAATTGAAAATTGGGAATTTGGACCTCTCCAAGATGCACCAATATCGTGGAGATCCACTAGAATTGACAATTATGTAATTGTCCTTCACCATGACGCAGTGGCTGCTCAGGTGGGATATTGTCAACTTAAAAAATGCTCTAACTCCTCAACCGAGTATCGGATTTGGGCGAATTTTGTATCGATGGAAAGCTAATTCAATTTTCCACACAATGGAAGGTCTAAACCTGGAAAATTTAGCACGACATAAATATTCTTTATTTTTGAAGCTATTCCTTAACATTCTAGGAACGAATTTAAGCTAGAAAAATTATAGGGTATTAAAATATCTTCCCATTGGAAATATTCGTCCTTGAATGTGGCTAGATAAGCAAAAAATACTGATGAATCTAAGGCTATAAGCTATCATGCACAACTGAATAACTGAATCTAAAGCATACTGAGCTTCTAAACTGATCTATAAATGCATAAATTTACGTGAATATAACTATATAATGGAGATAGAAATGAGGGCGTCAACTTGTAAGTAACCATTACTTTAAGTTGGATCTAAATTTGTGAGAAAAAGAATTAGAGGTTTATGACATGAAAACTCAGGGTATTTCAACATCTCCCCCTTGGGATTGTTCATCCCCGAATGATACTGATTTGATTGAAATACTAGGAAATAAATAAGATGACACACGGAAAGCTTATGAGTTGAATCATGACTGATCATCTAGATTCTGAAACTGATGCATGATACAAAAACGGAGCTGAATTCGCAAAGTACACGAAGCGAACAAATTTTCTCTTAGAATGATATGACTATATGGAAATGTTGAAAACCATAGAAACTTGCTTGTATGGCTGCTAGATTGAATTACTGGCTAAACGGGTTAACTCATACTGTACATTCCACTTTAAAAACTACATTCAACCTTTTACTATGAATTTATTAATGTACAACAAACCTATCCGCTTATATACCAACATGACGTTCAAGCCTATCTTCATAACCACGTATGCACTTCTAAACAAACACTCATGAAAGCACCTTTCTCAAATTCTCTAATTCCTCTATCAAGAACAACTTCTATACACTATTCAATTCTCAGGAAGACACACATAAATTATTCCCAACTAACCAAGTCATACACAAAAAGCTTCACCTCAATATTCTTTCATTTATAGACCTCTATAAAATAAGCATACAGTATTCTTCCCAAACATAACACATTTACTCTCTCGCATCTACACAAGTATTCATCATTACTACTAGAATCTAGAAGTCTAACCTTGTTACTCATTCTATCATCTCCCTCTTAGATTTAAGCCATCACTCTAAGTTTGTGGAACCCTTTGCTATACCTTAAACCAAACTACACTTACTGCACTCTAGATTCTAGAACACAACAATATACACAAATAATAAACTTACTCTAAAAGAGTACACTTGAAAGTGTAAAACCCACTTCCAATACTTTCTTCCAGGGTACAACTCTATCTTTCTATAGCCCTACAAATCATCATATAATATCCTGAACACTTACTAACTTAGAATCTTCTTGAGTATCACTACATCCTGAGTTTACCCCATCTAGAGCTTCAACCCTTATTTCTATTTGCTCAATATTTAAGGATTCAAACTTAGATTCTAAAACTTAACACGGATATCATCAACCTCTAATAAACCATACTACTTCCTTCATACTCTGGTAATACCACATAATATCACATCTCCAAACTTGTATTTTTCTGTAAACCATGAGAATCAAGATAATACCAAAAAGGCTCAACATCATGTACCCATAACTTTTTAACTTAGCTATTAAGAACATCATATACTATATAACAAGTCTCCTTCCTCTTAGAAACTCGGTGGTACTAATAACTGCACACAACAGGTAATAACCTTGGAAATACTACAACCCCATATCACCTTGGGCATACTTCTTTATCAAACATACAATATCATACTCAATTTCAAATTAAAATAGACTTAAACTCTTGCACATACTATTCAAGCCTACTAGATCACTTTCATATAACTAGCATCACTAACCAAGAATTCATTACATCCACATTGATGACTATCAACTGTTCAAACTTAATGTCTAGTGCTAAACATGATTCAACAACCCACTTTACATATAATCCTCACTTGTAAGCTATAAAAATAAAGCATCAAGAAACATTAGCCCACTAGAACTTTATAACAATAATAACCAATCATAATCATATACCTATCTTATTTACCATCTATTAACACATCCTCCATCTACACATCATTACTATTTACCCTTCTATACATTTAAATTACTATCATAGCTTTATAAGTTTCAGCTAAGCTACTTTTTGCAACCTCAAGGAAAGCCTAAATTCATGATATTAAACCAACAAACACTTCATTAATATCCTATAATTTTCTAACATAATAAAGACCATTAATAAATCCTTTCATAATTCAAGCAAACACTAATTCACCTTAACTAATAACTCTTTCTTCACCCTCTACTAAACTAACACACAAGGAGATATCATATTAACACAACTCGATAACATTTATAAGTTTACCTCTATACTTTCTATCAATCATCATTCGCATAATTCTTATCACTACTCATACTTCCAACTATAATAAGGTTTACTATTTATAAACTATAACACTGAAGTTCATAATATCACTCAAATGCACACTACATTCAACAATCTAGGTTCATACTATCTTCTCTTATGAGCACTCTCTGTACTAAAAGTGTTAATGGTCAATCTAAATACATATCTAATTCTATCTCAACTGAACAACTCATAAGGATGTGGACATAAATTTCAACTTAAGAAATTTAACACACTAGGGAGCTCCTCTCAAGCCCCCTTGTATATCTTCTAAAATTTCTGCAAATAAATCTGAGAGCATTATCTGGAGAGGAATTAGAACTTCGTAATTATATTATCTCGAGAATAAGTTATAGATGAAGAATTTTTTGGGATAACACATGAGTAGATAGGAGTTTCTGAGGAAACAACTTTACAGTACGATCTAGAGTATGAAAAAAGGGAAACTTTTCTTAAATTCCTCGTAGCCTCTCGAAGAAAAGTATAGATATCTCCATACCATTTCGTAAGACCCTACTAGTCACGGCTTCATAGACACCCTAGGATACTTGAACCTTGTTCTCTAATACCAAGTTTTTAACGCCCTAAAAATCTATCTCGAGACATCACACGGTGCTTAGGACCACAAGTGATCCCAAGCTAACCCATGAACTAGCATACTGATAAGTAACTGATAAGATATGTATAAATTGACTGAGTTTATAGTTTGGAAATATAATAATGATGGAATCTATAAAAATACAATACTGGTACAAATTTTACATTCTAATAAAGTTTGAAAAGAGGGACTAAAATTATATGACTAACTCTGACTAATATCTGTGAAGCCTCTACTATACTGACTATAGATAGCTAGGATACGACCCCAACTACCACTAATCAAAACTTAGGAGTAAGAAAGTAAAGTACATAAATAACATCTAACTAAAGTCCCCAAAGTAGGAGGACTCATCATCTTCTGGATGGAATCTGCAAACTGTCTGAATATGGTATCATGATATAACTCATACCTAAATTATGAGATAATATAGCATATAGACATATATGTGGATTAGTAATTTGAGGATGTACTGAGTATATGGGGTGAATACATAAGTAAAACATTATCTCATCATCATAATTTATAAAATAATGCATGTTAAACGTAAATGACTTACATATGTTGGAATATCTGAACTACAAAAAATAATAATCGTAAATAACAAATCATACTTTATAAATCTAGTGAGTCATAACATTTAATTCTAAGATCTGTAGCTGTACTCTCTCTTCAAATCATACTATCTAAGTGTAGAAAAGACTCGCTCTTTAAATCAAAAATTTGAAAGCTGAAGTCTGCATCTAATATCTTTTTGTAAATTATAATCAGAGTAAAATTTGTGAGCCTTTGCACTTTGTTTTCTAAAAGATTTCTATTATTCTTTTCTAAGAAACTATTTCTAAAAATATTTACCATTAAGCTGTAAGGAAAACACTTTATCTTAAGGCTTTAAACCAATAGACTGTTTTAAGAGTAGGGGACTTCTTTTGGGAGGTTCTTCTAACCGACATAAACCATGTGAGCATTCATGGAGTCCAACATCTTACCCACGTTGTGGATTGTTGCTCTACCCTTGCCATCAGAATAAAACTTCTTATCTTAAATGATAACAATCTTAATCATCTATGTAGAAGTGGGAATAATTTTAATCCTACGGTGTTACGTAGTTCTGGGGCATTAAACCTTGGTAACATACCCATCTCGGTGCTAAATACTACTCCCATTTTTATGCTCAGGATCTTAAGAAATTCACTTTAAAAATAGCATAAGGTTTTACAAAAAAACCAATTATGCTCTTTGTTTTCTTTAAATCCCAAGTCATATGAACTATATGGATTCTTTTTCTTAGCTTAGGACCAAAAGGTCAAATCTTTATCAAAATATGAGAATAATCTTATCATAGGGTGCTCATAGCATAAATAATCTTGAAATAGCAATCTCTAGTTAGGACTTAATAACCCATGCATTAAACTCATGTCAAAACATCAAAATGCTTATGCTTGATAATGTTAATATTAATAAATCACTCAAAATCGGAAAATTTCTGCAATATGCATGAAAATATGAACATAAACATGCAACTCAACTTCTAAATCACTTGAAATCTCATAATCTTATGAATAGCAATATTGAGTATAAATTCTAACTTCAATTTCATGGAAAATCACATGAAAATTTAGTAAATTTATAATTAAAATAAGTTTTGGGCACAAGGACGAAAGAATTGTCCTTGTTCATAACCCCACATATCTTAATTGATGATCTTAGATGAGAAAGCTTGGATCTTGGATTCCTCTGATGCTTTTGAAGATAAGTTCTTGGAGTTCTTTGAATTGAAAATTCTTGATCTTGAACTATCTTGGAGAATTAATGAGGAAAATTGAATTTCTTGGAGAATAAGTTTGAGCTTTAGGATTTTCTTTTGAAAGATAATTCATGAGTAAATTTGGCTTGAATTCCTTTTTGTGTTCTTGAATGTTGTTTATTGAAGAAGATAACTCAAATTGATGTTCTTGGGAATGTTCTCGAATGAGTTTCTTGAACTTCTTGGAATACAAATCTTAATTCTTCAAGTTTTCTTGAATAGAAGGTGATGGAATGGATGAATCTTGAAGAGAATTGATTTGGGTTTGTTCTTGGGAGTAAAGTAGGATAATGGGGGCAAAATAATGCCCCAATGATGGCTATATATCATGATATTATGACCTGGGTTGAGGGGGAAAAGTCCCCATTGCCCCTCATTGATTTAAAGTAGAAATTCATAACCTGTATCCCAATTTTTTTCTTTGCTGATGAACATTATTCACCTAATAAGAACTTCACATACTTAGGATTAATGTAATGATACAAGCATTTGAATTATGGATCAAGAATATGGCAATTATCCCTTCACCGTGACGCAGTGAAATCGCGTTAAGCTACTAGAAAGGAACGAGTGCGAATTTGCACTCTGGTACGACATGGTGCTATCGCGTTGCACCACTAGAAATAAAAAAATTAGGAATTTATACCCCTTCATGATGTGCCAATATTGTGGTGGTCCACTAAAATTGACAATTATGAAATTATCCTTCACCGCGATGCGGTGGTTGCTCTGGTGGGACACTGTCAACTTAAAAATGCTCTAAATCCTCAACCAAGTATCGAATTTGGGCGAATTTGGTATCAATGTAAAGCTTATTCAATTTCTCACGGAATGGATGGTCTAAATCTAGAAAATTCCATACAAAATAAATATTTTTTATTTTGGAAGGTATTCCTCAACATTCTAGGAACGAATTTAAACTAGGAAAATTATGGGGTGTTACAGAAGGACTTAGTCATATTTTTATCTCCTAAACTTCAATAATTTTTAAATCAATCTTCTCAACCCTGAGACATAGATATTTGAGTTGATTCATGTTCAGGGGTGTAAAGGGGGTGTCTCGGGAAAGTTTTGAATTTTTTAGAAGACATTTGAGACTTGTTTGGATGATCAAAATAGTGGGCCAATGCAATGTCGATGCCTCGCATTAGGAATCACACCAGCAGGGACCGATGAAGAATGCTGCTTAGTGCGTCGGGTTACCAGTTTATTTTAATAACTTTTTTGGGTCCAAGAGGGTATTTCAATCTATTTCCCTCATTCTATCTCAGCTATAACACAAAATTAAGTCATGATTAGGGAATAGTATGCCAAAATTTATTCAAATTATTTTAAAACGAAACCCTAAATCCTCTCCCAAAGATCAAGAATCAACATTTAAGTTCAAGATTTCTAAGAAATAAGTCAAGATTCGGATTCTATCTTTTGAACTAAGTAATCTAAGATATGTGGGATTTTCCTAAACTACATGGGCATGGTGAAATCATTTTTAATAATATTTTGAATGTTGAGAAAGCACGTATTCATGAAGGGTCTTGAATTATATTAAAAGCATGTATTGTGAACTCTTTTGATGATATAATATTTTGGTCTTGAGGCCTTTTCCTAAATTTGATTTATTCATTTAAGTTCAACTTCTAGTTAGGGCCTAACTTTATATTTTTCTTTAAAACACGGTCCTACATTATGATTTTAGGCTACTTCACAGATCCTACACACAAGCATGATAGTTTCTATATATTTTGCAATGGAATACACATATCAACTTGTTTAAACTATAGATAAACTAATATATGACCATTAGGAGCTGAGAAAGTTACCTTTTATATGAAGAATCGAAAGAGAATAATGAAGAACTCAAGAAAAATCAAGGTTGAAACTTGTTTCTAGCATGTTGGGACAAGTTGGTATCTCAAATAAATGTCAATTTAGCTTTTACTTAAGTGTGAGGTTAGCTTATGTTTAAACAGGGAAGTTTGAATTCAAAGAGAAAAGTGAAGTTTTGAGGATCAGAATAAGTTAGAATGAGGGTAAGAATGTTTTTATATAGGTGAGGGATAATTTAGGTCATATTTAAATGTTAGTGGGCCCAAAATTTAAATTAAAAATTAGGCCCACAAAGTGACTTAGCCGCGGCATTAACCTGTGCTCCACACTTGTTGCCCGACAGTGGGCGCAGGTACCACTTGCAGCCTACAGGTGCTGGGCGCAGGTGTCGAACCAAAAAATTTGGCCTACTTTTCTGCAACTCGAACTCAATGTTTTGAAATTTTTCTAGATACTTATGGTACCTCAACCTAAGTTTTAAGTCTCAAAAGTAAAATTAAATGCAGAGTCCATATCTTGCCATTTTTCATCCTCAAAATTTAAACTTTTTGACTTATTGGTCAACTTACCGTGTTGGACTTGTGATCATTATAGGTTGATCACACAGTTCCCTTACTAGGAAATTGATGAATATAGCAATTTTTACCGTATTTTGAGTAAGGTCCAAAAGCTGAAAATCTACAAAGAGACAAAAACTTGAGCACTAAAATAGTGAGTTGCCTCCTACTCAGCACTTGATTTAACATCGCAGCATGACGTGGCTATGTTGGTTACTTAAAATTCACTAACAAGCCCATGGGTTGCCTCCTATGTAGTGTTTGATTTAACATTCCAGCACAACACGGGTAACTTGACTGCCCAGAATTCACCACTATACCCATAGGAGTATCCTCCAGGATCATCAATACAATCATTTACCGACACTACCCTCATGTCGGTTGGCTGTTTCACTAATTTTCAGATGTTGAATGTTGCCACCTCATCGTTAACTCAAAATTTTAGCTCACTTTTTTCCATATCAACTACAGCTCTATCTATGACCATAAATGGTCTTCCCAATATAATGGGAATCTCGATATCAACCTCACAGTCCAATATGACAAAGTCAGCCGAAAAGAAGAAGCTATCCACCCTCACGATCACATCAAAAGAGATTTCCACGAGCTTCTTCACTATGCAGTCAGCCATCAACAACCGCATCAAAGTCAATTCTGGAGGGTTCAAGCCCAACTACTTGAATACGGCCAGTGACATTAAATTAATGTTGGTCCCTAAATCACACAGGTCTCGATCAAATTGGGATGACCCAATAGTACATGGTATAGTGAATACACCGGGATCACCCTTTTTTCTACACCAAAAAACTAGTCGTGACTGCACTACGATGGTGCATACCATCAATATCCTCAAATGTTGCTCCTTTATTCCTTGTGACCAGCTATTTTATGAACCTATCATAATGAGCATCTGCTCCAATGCCTCGATAAGGGGTATATCCAAGCTCAATTCTTTCAGCATATTAATGAATTGCTTAAACTTACCTTTCTGTTTCTTCTGCCTCAATCTCTAAGGATAAGGTGGGAGCTATCTTAAAATTTGTCTGATTTTTGACTCAATGATCGAACCCTACCTTTATCTTCAGTAATGTTACCTTTATCACATGTTACCTTCTCAGACTCAACAGCAGGTGTCTCATTATCAATATTCTCTACAACAGGTTGTAAGGGATCCATAGTAGTGATACCACTCTTTATGGTCATAGCAAGTATGTGACCATTGTTTTTCAGATTTTGCATTGTTGAACTTAGAAGGGTGCCTAGCTGCCTCTAGTTCAGAGTTGCAGATATATACCTGAAATAGTGCTCCAACTGCTTGATAGCAGTGGTATTTCACTCAAACTTCTAGGTCAATCCCGAAATATCAGCCTTAATCTCCTTAAGGCTAACCTCCTGATTTTCCTAACCCTTCACCAGCTTAGCCAGCATCTCCTCCATTCTAGATTCTATATCACATTTTCCAGGCGTTATGTACCTATATCCCTTCTCTCTATATTCATCCTTCTTCCTACAGTCACCATCTCACTCTTTGCTATGGTCTCTATATCTATTATAGTAGTTTTGATCTTGGATCCCTTGCTCTTAAACTCAAAATCCCACCATCTAATGATCCAGATAATTTGTTTCATCTAATGATCCAGATAATTTGTTTTCTCTTCCAATTCTGACTCGTATGCTTTATAAGTTGATCCATGTATTGCTACTGCATTCACTTTCTCGAAAGTTATTGCTGCAAGCTACTTTGTTAGTAGCCCAAGATCATTTTTAGCAATGCAATCCTTGTGCTACTATGTCATCACCTACTTTCTGGTTGCAGAAGTCACTAATAGCATAAGTGTCAAATCACCTCTCAGCCTCTCAAGTTTTCCACCCTCGGTTACTAAGCGAGATCTTATCTAACATCTCCAGAGCTGCCTCTTAGCATAGTCTTATAAAAGCTCCTCCAGATATGGTATCTTTCATGGCTCTAGAGTTGTTGGTCAGGGCTTTGTAGAATATCTCTAATAAGATCATCCCTTATAATTGATGATTGGAACCATGCTCAGCTTCTTTTTGAACCTAAACCAAGCCTCGTACATGGACTCTGACTGCACCTGCCTGAAGTTATAATCTCATCCTTGAGTTGCAACATCCTAGATAGAGGAAAGAACCTATTTAAGAATTGTTTAAGCAACTCGTTCCATGTAGTGATAAATCCTCTTGGCAGTTCCCCTAACTATAAAGATGTTTCTCTTGTAAGTGAGAAGCAAAAATTCCTTAGTCTAAGTGCCTCCTGATTCACCCCTAGATTTATATACGAACTGCAGATCTCAAGGAAATTAGTAATGTGCAAATTTGAAATATCTGTAGGTAGACCTACAAACACACCATTTAGATTTAGAAGTTGGATCATTACACTCCTTATATCAAACTTGAAGCCCGGGGGCAAAGCGGAAGGAACTATGGCTTCAGTCTCTGCTGGATCAATGTACCCCAAGTCTTCTTCATCATATATATATGTTTGCACATACTGATATGCTGGGATAACTTGAACACGAGCACCTCTAACTCTGTTCAAGTTTCCTCCAAGTGCTGCTTGGTGGTTTGCTGCTAGTCTCTGCTCAGCTAGCTCTGCCTCCCTAGCTACACGTTGAGCTTCTTCAATTGCTCTTCTCTCATTCTCTGCTAGAGCCAAAAGCTGACCGGTCTGCTAATCAACTATATTCTATACTCTTCTGGAGGAGGGGGAGGTGGATCATCACAAACCCCTTCAGGAGGTTTGTTTCTTTTTTGCTCAGACATCCTACCAGGTGTTTGTAGGATTCTCTCTATATTCAGATTCACTGGGAGTATGGGATTACCTCTACTCTATGTGCTAGGCATACACCGATATATGCCCAACTAAGAACAAAAAAAGAAAAAACTCTAAAGACTACAACATCTTTAATTTACAAATCAACACTGTATTCTCAGGAAACGGCGCCAAATTTTTAATGAAGTCAACCAATACCTCCTATTAGTTAATGATACAATCACTGTTAAAATATAGTAACGCAATAGAGGTTGGGGTCGATTTCCAAGGGAACACGTGGTTTGCAGATCTCAATAGTTGTAGTCAATGGGCAAAATAAGAAAAGTAAATGGGGGGTTGATGTAGTAATCTCAAACAAGTAACTATATTGACTTTGGCTATAACCAGTGTAGGTGAATACTAGGATTGTGTCCCCCTGGCTTTTAAACTCAATAGGATTATCGTGCGTTATTGAACCAACCCAATATCTTGCATATAGAATCGATAAGTTATGTACCTTCTATAATCTTTTGGACAAGTAGAAGGATTTCACCCTTTACCTTTCGAGTCTCAGGATGTTGCCTCACTAACCCTTATCTTGATCCCAGTTAACTATTACATTTTGAATATCTAGTTATTAAATGACAGTTAATGGCCATTCACTATATTCCATGATTAGCATGGATCGATAATTAATGTTAAATTACTGTTGTTTTTATCTTTTTCTCTTCTCTTTTGGAGTAAGCAACAATATCTAGGAGGGATTCTAATGTGTATACCCATTAATAAATCTATTATAATGATGATAAAGCAGTGCATGCCATGGGTATTGGTTCAGATCAACAATTATATTTCCCCTACTTCATCAATCCATTGAGGTTTCCACAACCCTAGCTATCCGCAATGGGTTAAACTACACTAGCATCCAACCATTTGATAATTTCTTTCTTTACCACCTCCTGTATAAGAGGTTTTAGCCGACGTTGATGCTCAATACTAGGAACACAGTCCAGTTCAAGCTGGATCTTATAAGTACAAATGTCTGGCAGAATAAAAAATATCTACAATGGTCCACTCATATCTCTTTTGAACCTTTACAATACTAATAATAATACCTCTACCTCAGTTTCAACCAAGTTAGCTGCAATAATCACTGGCAGGGTAATGTCGACCCATAAAAATACATATCGCAAGTGAGAGGGGAGGGCCTTCAATTCCAAGATCGGTGGCTCCTTAATAGACGGTAGAGCAGAGGAGTAGTTCTACTTTTCAGATCCAGATTAAGCTTCTTTGGAGCAAAAGTGTAAGAACCTCTCCCATACAGAGCATCCATTATCTCATCATATATATCAATTCCATCACTATTGAAATTCATAATCAGCGCTGCTAACACCTAGACTCTAAGTTTCTCTTCAATGGGCACAACAACCTCATCAACGCTACCATCAATGGTGTCTATCACAGACATGACCTGCATATCATCAGGTTACTTCATCGACTAGAATACATTGAACATTACTTACTCATCGTTCAATCTAAAATTCATCTATCCCAACTCTATATCAACCAACGCTATCAACCAACGCCCTACTTGTAGCTAGGAAGGGTCTACCCAAAATGATTGGGACTTGGAAGTTTACCTCACAGTCAAGAATAATGAAATCAGCCAGAAATATGAAGCATGGTACCTTAACAAGCACATCACAAAGAATACAAACTGGTGGCTTCATCGTGCGGCCAACCATCAACAATCTCATCGATCTTGGCTTGGGTGCCCTCGATCCCAACTGCTTATAAACCACTAGTGGAATCAGATTAATGTTAGCCCCCAGAAACATACAACCCAAAAAAAGTTGAACGACCCAATAGTGCATGGAATAGTGAAGGCTTCTAGGTCCTCTTTCTTATCTACTAATAATCAAAAAGCAACAAAACTACAATAGTGTACATTTTCCGCGAGCTCAAAGCTCACCATCCATTTTCTAGTGCCTAAATCTTTCACAAACTTGGTGTAACTAGGCATTTTCTCCAATGACTCAACAAGGGGAATATTGACAGACAGTTTCTTTAACATCAACAGGAACTTTGGTATTTACATTTTTTTTATTTTTTTTTAGCCTTTAGGGAAAAGGTGGGGGAGTTCTCGAAATAGTCTTCAACACCGGCTCATCAACCTTCCCTTTTCTTTTTTCCTTAACGCCAGTATATTTAATATATATTGATTATTTAGATCCTGCTAGAGCTGTCTCCGCAATATTAATCTCATTATCATCATTCTTTAGCTCTTGTACAGTAGGCATGGGGGGATCTATGATGATTTTACTACTCTAAGCGATAAAGGCATGACAATGACTATTATTTTTTAGATTTTGCACTATATTTTTGGAAAGAGTGCCAGGTTATCTCAAATTCAAAGTGGCCGACATTTGGCCAAACTGCTGCTTCAGTTGTTTTATCGTGGTGGCATGCGACTCAACTTTCTAATTCAACCCTCATATGTCTACCTTAATCTCCTTAAGACAGCTTTCCTGACTCTCTTGGCCTTTCACCAGCTTGGACAATATTTCTTCCATTCTTGACTCAATTTCTCGACTGCCCAGTGGAATATATCTGTCACTCTTCTCTTTATAGTCATCTTTATGCCTCCAATCACCATCTCACTCTCTTCTTCTATTTCGGTATCTGTCACCATATTAGTTTTGACCTTGGTTTCCTTGCCGTTTGGATCAGAAACCCACCACTTCTCGATCCAGATACTTAGCTTCTACATCTGTATCTAACTCATAGGCTCTGAAAGCAGTCCTTGTCCTCCTACTGCATTTAACTTTTTAGAATTAAATGTTGCAAATTACTTTGTAAGAAATCTGATATTCGTTCTTAGTTATGCTACTTCCTATGCTACTAAATCATCCCCAACTCTATAGTCACTGGCAGCTCTAATAGCATAGGTACCAGCACCTTATAAGCTTCCCGAGTATGCCATCTTCGATTAGCGATAGAGATCTCATCTAGCATTTTCTGCACCATATCCCATTACAGAAGCATAAATACACCTCTAGATATTATGTCTACAATTGCCTTAGAACTTATATTCCAGGTTCTGTAGAATATTTCCAGTAAATTAGATCCTGGAATTCGGTGATTAGGTACCATGCTTAGATTCTTTTTAAACCGAAACCACACCTCATACATGGACCGAACAGGCAATTGTCAGAAATTATAAATCTCATTTTTTAACTGTAGCATCCTAGCAAAAGGAAAGAATCAATTCAAAAACTATCTATACAATTCATTCTAAGTTGTGATTGAGCCTATAGAAAATTTCCCCAACCACAATGATGCTTCTCTGTCAGTGAGAAAAGGAATAACCTCAATCTTAAAGCTTCTTGATCCACCCCTGAAATGAAATACGAAGTGCAGATCCCAGTAAAATTGGCAATTATTATGTTCACATCATCATTCGACAACCTCGAAAATACATATTTTAAATTTAGTAGTTGTATCATTGCACGGGTAATATCAAACTTAACATTTGAGGGTAAAATAGGAGGAATAATGGTTTTTGTCTCAGTAGGCTCAACATATCCCATATCCTCATCTTCATCATATGGTGGTAGATACTAATAAGATGGGATCACTCGATCTCTGCCACCTCATGCTCTATCTCGATCACCGCTGAGGGTTGCTTAACGATCAACTACTAGTCTTGGCCTGGATAGCTCTACCTGCTGGACAATTGAGCTTCCTCAGCTGCTCTTTTTTATTGTTCAGTTGCCTCTACTAACATCAACTCCATTTGTATATTATCAATATTCGATGGATCACCTGGAGCAGGGGGAGGTACAGCAAGAGGGTCATCCTGAACCCCTTCTAAATCTTCTGCCCGTACTTGTTCACTCATTATACGATTAGGTTGTAGTAGTCTTTCTAGTTCAAGATTCAATGGGAGCAAGGGATTGTCTCAACTCCTAGTATTAGGCATAAAAAAATGTACACCCAACTAAGAACAGAAAATAAATGACCTAAAACTTTAACGAATCCAATCAACACCATATTCCCCAGCAACGGCGCCAAAAATTGATAATGCCCAAGCTATACCTTCAATCTAAAAATACTTTGATCATTTTCAAGTAAAGTAACCTAACAAAGGTTGGGTTTGATACCACAGGGAATATGCTGAGTTTGTATCTCAAACTTACTAAAATATCAAGAAGTGTGGAAAAGTAAATGGGGGCATTTGTATCAAACAACAAAAAGAGAGACAATTTTGGATGCTTCTAGTTGTAATCAATTTAAGAGAGAAACTAGAACTATGTTCCTCCTGGTTTCATAACTCAATAGGATTTTCATTCTTAATTTGGCTAAATCAACTACTACAGGCACAGAATCTAACAAATAGGTCTTACCAATTATCTTGTGGATGAATTGGAAAATTTCACTCTTCACTTTGTGAGATTCAGAGTGTCACCTTCTCAATTCTAGTCTCCAATCCCAGTTTAACCATCACCTTGTGGGTATCAAGGTACTAAATAAGGGTTGGTAGCCTCGAATCACCGTCGTAATCTTCTTTTCTCAATCTTGATCTCCCTTGTGAGGATAATCTCGAATACTGGATGATTCTTAATGTTTACAACTTTTAAGAAAGAATTCAAACCAAAGAAGATCATAATACACCGCAATAACTATCTCACAGAATCGTGCACTTCCTCTACTTAGTTACTACACTAGGATTCCCACATTCCTAGCTAAGAAATTTAGCTACTTATAGTCATGCAAAAATCCATGGAAGTCAATAAAGAAAACATAAAATTAATTGCATAAGAATGAAAGAAGAAAAATCCAAAGTCTCAAATTAATTATCAAACCAAAAATCCACAAACAATGAATATGTCAAAATGCGTGAAAATATCTCAAAAGTACGTAACATAATAAAGGAATAAACCTAGGGTATTTATAGTATCTCTAAATAATAAAAAAATCTAATTAAAACAAAATAGGAAAATTAAGTCGGCTGAGGTTATGCCTCTGGCAATGAGTCGTTAAGTCTGATTACGACTCGCTGCCTGTTGTCGTAGCTTGCTTTGGGCTTCAATCGTTATGACTCGTATAGTCACCTTACGAGTCATAGGCTTCTAGTCGTAATCACTCCAGTAGCTTTTCACCTTCAGGGCACTTGAGTTTGTTGTCTTTACGACTCCTTACCATGAGTCATAGTCAGGCATTACGACTCGTGATCTTCATTTGTAATGACTGAAGGATCAATTCTCAGAATTTTGCATACTTGTCACAGTATGGCTCTACACTATGAGTCATAGTTTGATCTTACAACTCATAATATTCTATTACTTCTCTCTTAGACTTATCTTTGCTCACTGTTATCCTCACGAGTTTGGATACGAGTCTTAAGGTGACTTAATGACTCGTATCCTGACCAGTACTTTATTTTTTAGAGCATTTTCTTATACTTTTCATTTCAAGCCACTTCCAACCTAATTCCCTGCAATACAGACAAAATACCCATCATATCCAATGAAACAACCTAAGTCAATGCATAATTTAATAGTTTTAAGCATTGAATATGCCATGAAACAATGACACATCAGTAACTTACATATTAATAAATTCCATGTATTGACTGTGTCATGCACTATATCATTTTATGATGTCGATCCAAGTACTCGAGTTTAAGGCTTGCAACTAGGCCTTTGATAGCACGTGACATTCAACAGATTTGGTGAGCTCTTTTATTTCTAGGAGGCGTAGAGTTAATATTAATTTTCTATTTAGTTTATATTAGACTCTACTTCTAATAAAGGTTATGGGGCCTTGTCTCGATTGACTTTTATGATTAGTAATAGAGGCTTCACTAGACAAAAAAAATATAGTAGTTTGTAGTCTTTTATTTGTTTCCAGTAATGTCTCAATAGAGATTGTCCCTTTTTAGATTTACCCCGTTATCAATGTTTATGTTTCCATTTCATTTTATCTACTCAAAGTATTTTACAATTATGTTATGTCAAGGGTCCTTTGGGACCACTAGTGAACAACTTGAAGTATTACCTTGTTATCTATGATTTGATGCATATCTTATGTTAAAATACTCACCTATATAGGCACTCAAGTATTTTGGGAGTGATATAACATTACGAGTCAGGTGGAATGCAACAATGAAGAAAAAGGACCTAGAATTATGCATTAAAGGAAGAAGTGAAAAAAATGGGGGTTTGCTTTGAATTTTCTCCTATATTTCACTATTTGCTCCCATAAATGAGGTCCACAAATAAGCTAACAAATCACCGAAAATGAATTTTCATTACATTTGTAGGAGCATTTTACCATTTTCTCCCACAAACAGGTCCATAAATATGCTGATAGAAGCATTGAAGGTGAATTTGCATTGCATTGTGGGAGCATTTCACCATTTGCATTGGGTTTTTAGGAGTAAATGTCTGATATAGTGCATTCTTGTAATTATTGTAACCTCTTCTCTTCAGCTATAAATAGGAACTTTTTGGAGTTGAAACCCTATCTTTGGCATATTTCTTAAGCGTCCGCTAAGGAACCCTATCAACACCCTTGGAGGTAAAGATTTAAAAGCTTTGTATTGAGAATTTCTTTACTCTTTTCTTCATTCCTTGCTTTGTAATGTTCATATTTGGTTGTAGTTTTTAATTTTGGTTTAAATATTGATTTGAAAATATAACAATATTTGGGGGTTTATTTTATCTTATGATTTTGTATTAATTGAATTCTCTTTAATTTATGAAATGAATTTGCATTTAACTAATTTTTGAAGGGAGTAGCTAACCCAAGGACCCACCCATTTACTTCGATTATACTTGAGAAAGTTGATTGGGTTTGGAAAGGTTAATTTAGCACGATTTGGGGCTTTAAACCTCATATAATAAATTTGAGCTAGAGATGGTAAAATTCTAGTGTAGCCCGAAATTGGGACTATTGTGTTGGCACTAAGCTAATATTTGAGAGAATTTAGCTGAGAAATATTTTCTTCTAATCCAGCTGGGAGACATTAGCGGATGCTAGAGGTTCCAAGGCTAATTTGCTAAATTTGTGATTAATTAGTGGATAATAACTTAAATACAATGGATCATTGATAGAATTAATTTCATGTTATCAACTTCCTTAGTTTTTCATTGTTTGTGAAAGTCATTGATCAATTTATTTATATTATTGTTGGTTCTATCCTTAATACGTTTTTATATTGAACCGCCCCTCCCCCAAAAAAATACTTGTATCAATTGTTCGGATTAGAATGAGTTACTTTTATCCCGTATTTTTCTCAATCCTAGTCACATTATTTCTCGTAGGATTGATCCCGACTCTATAGTTGGGTAAATATATTGCTAAAGACAGCGTACATCTTTTCTTGGGGGTAATTAAGGATTATAATAAATTTCCTTAATTTTATATTAGTTAACCGCTTTTTCTTTCACATAGAAATCATAAATAAGATAGATAGTTTTACTAATTTACCCTCCATCCACTCATTTGATAAAAATATTTTTGAAACTTATAAACTTATTTAGGCTTTTAAAATATATATAAATTGAAAGGGTAAAATGAAAATTTTAAATTAATTTTATCTTGATTTAGTACACGAACAAGTAAATTAAGATAGGTGGGCGACTAATATAAAACATAGGCAGTATTTTGCATCATGCATCAATTTAAGATCTTAGTTAGGGTGTGTTCGGTATGAAGGAAAATATTTTTCATGAAAAATATTTACCAGGAAAACAAGTTGTTTCCTACTTATTTTCTTGTGTTCGTTACGCAATTAAAAAAGTATTTTCTAAAGCCATTTGTATATATTTAACACAAAATAATAAGAATGAATAAGGTTGGTTGGGGGGGGGGGGGGGGG
>NC_061120.1:111711492-111737879 GCF_002878395.1 Capsicum annuum | reverse complement strand
GTGTTGTTTTTCTTGGCTTTGTTGTAAGTTCAAGAGGAGTTGAGGTGGATGATGAAAAGGTAGAGGCTATTAGAAGTTGGCCAACTCCTACGTCCATTAGTGATGTTAGAAGCTCCCATGGATTGGCAAGTTTCTATAAGAGATTTGTAAAGGGTTTTAGTTCTTTAGATGCTCCTCTAACCGAGGTCATTAAGAAGGATAATCCTTTCATTTGGGGTAGAAAACAAGAGGAAGCCTTTAGAATCTTAAAAGAGAAACTTATTTCCACTCCATTACTTTAACTTCCCAACTTTGAGAAGATGTTTGAAATTAAGTGTGATGCTAGTGGAGTAGGCATCGGTGCGGTCTTGATGCAAGAAGGGAAACCCATATCTTACTTTAGTGAGAAATTAAAATGAGCTCCATTGAAATATTCTACCTATGATAAGGAACTCTATGCCTTAGTGAGAGCTTTATCAAATTGGCAACATTATTTGTGGCATAAGGAGTTTATGATTAGAACCGATCATGAGTCTTTGAAGCATATTAGGGTCCAAAATAAGCTTAATAAGAGGAATGCCAAGTGGATAGAGTTTATTGAGTTTTTTCCATATGTGATTAATTATAAGAAAGGTAAAGAGTATATCGTGGTGGATGCTTTATCTAGAAGATATGCATTGATGAATACCTTGATGTCTAGGTTGATGGGTTTTGAGAGTTTGAAGGAGTTATATTCTAACGATGATGATTTTGGAAAAGTCTTTAGAGAGTGTCAAGTGAGCTTAACTAGGTGTGTGCAAGTTGTTAAGGAGGTAAAGGAAGTTAGAACACCTAGATTTGAATTGAAGGAGGGCTACTTGTTTAGAAATGAAAACTTTGTATGCCTATATCTTCATGAAGAGAGTTGTTAGTGAAAGAGGCACATAATGGAGGTTTGATGGGTCATTTTGGAGTGTCAAAAACCTTAGCTATTCTTAGTGAACATTTCTTTTGGCCTAAAATGATAAGAGATATGGAAAGAATTTGTGCTAGGTGTTTGGATAGTAAGCATACTAAATCTTGTACCCAACCCCATGGCTTGTATACCTCTTTGCCTATTCCTAACGGTCCTTGGTTAGATATTTCCATGGATTTTGTTGTTGGGCTCCCTAGGACTATAAATGGTAAGGATAGCATCTTTGTTGTTGTGGATAGATTTTCAAAAATGTCTCACTTTATTGCTTGTCATAAAAGTGATGATGCATCTCATGCTGCTACTTTATTTGTTCATAATGTGATGAAATTGAATGGTGGTCCCCAAACAATTGTTAGAGATAGAGATTCAAAATTTCTTAGTCATTTTTGGAGGTGTTTGTGGGAGAATTTGGGAACTAAATTGCTATTTTCTACTTATTTTCATCCTCAAATGGATGGTCAAACCGAGGTGGTTAATTGAACTTTAGGTAACATGCTTAGAGCTATGGTTAAAAGAAAGTTAACTTTTGGGAGGATCAATTGCCACTAATTGAGTTTGCCTATAATAGAACTATTCATAGATCTATTGGTATGACCCCTTTTGAGTGTGTTTATGGATTTAATCCCTTGACTCCATTGGATTTAAATCCTTTTCCCAAAGATGTTATTGTGAGTGTAGATGCAAAAGCTAAGGTAAAAGCTATGAATCACATCCATGAGAAAGTAAGATTCCAAATTGAGAAGGCTAACAACAATGCAATCAAAAAAGCCAACAAAGGATGAAAAAAAAGTCACTTTTATACCCGGTGATTGGGTATGGGTTCACTTTAGAAGTAAAGATTTCCAAGCAAAAGGAAGAACAAGCTTATGCCAAGAGGAGATAGACCTTTTCAAGTGCTTGAGAATATTGGAGATAATGCTTACAAAGTGGACTTACCAAGTGAGTATTTGATACACAATGTTTTCAATGTTAGTGATTTATCTCTTTTTGATGTAGGATTAGTGAATTCAAGGACAAATTCTTTTGAAGAAGAGGAGAGTGATGTACATCAAAGTGACGCTACTTTGAGAAGGCCCTTCACAAGAAGTCAAGCTAAGGACCTTCAAGCATATCAAGATTTATGGATGAAGATGGAATCTTTGGAAGGCTCCAATATGGATGACTTGAAGATATTTAATATCCTAAGTGTGTCTACCATTTAAATTAGCTTGTAATTTAAATAAAAGGAAATTTGGTCTTTCCTTACTTCTTTTAACCCTTAGTATAAATAGGTAGCTATTAGGGTTGAGCCACTAGTTTTTGGATAATGAAGAATCACTCCTCCTTTGAGAGCTTGAAACCCTTTATTGATTTTCAACAATTATCCTAGGATTTGCAAGTAAGGGTACTACCTTCTGGAGGATTCTAATAGATTAGGTGCTTTTATTTCTCAATTAAGGGGTGTTTTGGTTAGTTTCACCATTACATCTTTTGATTGTTTGAATCTAATGGTGTCTATCTTTATTTATTTTGTATCTTTAATTCCTATCTTTCTTCTATTATCTTGTTTCACATCACTTATATGCCTCGAGGGTGCAATCAAGAGAAGAAGTAATCAAAATTATACTACATTACCATATCTCAAAACCAAAATTGTGAATCCTTCAATACCATAAGCATATCATGAATAACCTATTAATGCTGGAGTCAAATCAGAACTCATATCATCATTATTTTCTGAACTTGAATTAGAAATCTTGTGGTCAATAGCCAGACTTAAATCGAAACTCAAAGTCATAAATTACCAAACTTGAACTAGAACTAGCATCAACTCCCAAGTATTAATATAGAATAAGAATCATGTATTAGCCTTCTCAATCTCAAAAATATTAATTTAGATAAAGTAGCATGCCTAAATGTCTACAAGAAGCTATAATAATTTTGTCCTAAGATAGGCGAAATGGCCCACTTTTAATCTCTAAAATCTATGCTAAATATAATTCCACTCCAAACTAGTCTAAGGTATATAATAAAGTCCCTTCCTAGATGGTACATGAGCCACATTTAGTCCTAAGATAGAAATTCTACCTAAGGATGGGTAATTAAGTCATTTATGCCTTATTTACGGTTCATAAATTTACTAAGAAGTCCAAATTACACTAGATATAATTCCAAGACCTAATTCCCAACCCATATCTAGCACATTAACATATATATACCATAAATTATCTTAATCTATGAGAAAGGTAAACCTAACCTACCTGGACACCACAGAAATCCTAATGAAATTCGCTAAATCATTGATTTTCCCTTTCAAAATGCTCTCGCATGATGCCACGTTATTAAAATGATAATATACTCATAAACATGAGAATATTAGTACCCATATTTCATTTTTATGCTTCGGGTCCAAAATTAAGTAAAAATCTCATGTAGGGCCCGCATGTGAAATCACACTTTAAAAATTGACAATGCATCCCTCTATGCTCAAGGAACATTTACTCTCAAAAATGGATAAATTTTGAGCTTAAAAGGTTATAAAATTGATGCAACCATAATCTAGGAATTTAAGGACATAATTAGGAACTTAGTCTTAGAATCAATGGGAACTTACCAAGAATTTAGATTAAAAAAATGAGTAATCCAAACTCACAAATAACCCAAAATCATCTATTAATGTTTCTCCAAACTTTTCGCACTTTCAAGGATTTTTCACTTGAACTTGTACGACAAGTGGGAGAAAATCAGGCTAATTGGGACATTTGAGGCTACCCAGCTGCCGCTAAAGCGAGCCCTAGGTTGCTTAAGCATTCACCACTAAAGATCCCAGGTGTCGCTAAAGTGGTACCCTCCTATGCCTGGCATACTGCTAAAATGAACAAGCTAATGCTAAAGTAGTATGTGCTTTAGCAGTCAACTTGCCAATAAAGTGTCTCATTGGGCTGGACAGGCTGCTAAAGAGCCTAGAAGTTTGCTTCAGTGGATGCACCAGCTAAAGACTTGGAATTTTCCAAGTCTACACTGACCTCTTGATATTCATTTGAATCCCCTAAACAAACTATGTAAACTTATGGAATTGACGTTCTGAACTCAATGGCACAGTCAAAATTTCCATTCGATGTTATTTTAACAAAAAGTTGGTCCCACACCTAAGTGCCATTTTTATCAACTTCTGGTCAATAGCTCAAAATGAGTCTAGAAGCCTTAGGACCCAAACCAAAGGTGCCCTTAGCATATAATCAATGTTTTGGAGTTGTTGGAACTTTCAAAATTGGCATACAATGTCGTTTTACTGAAGTTTCTACCCAATAACCAATTTTTACCAACAAAGACTTCAAAATAAGGAATTGGCTCTAAAAAATAAATGAACTACCCAATGACCTAATTGCTAGCTCCAGCAAGTCATAAATGACTTAGGGAAGCTATAAAAGACTCTAAATATCAAAATATATGGAAATATAGAAAATGACCTGGAGGGTCATTAAAAGAAAACTGGTCTTGTGAAAAAACTACGCCTTGCAAAACACAGAGCTAGCAGTCATAATATTCGTATTAAAAATTTTGAGACACATTATTTATATTGTAAAGTGTGAGATTTTCATCTACCACCATAGCATTCAGCACGTGTTTACTTAAAAGGATATGAATTTAAGACAAATGAGATGTATGGAGTTAATTAAAGATTTGATAGTTCAATATTATATCACCTGAGTAAGGACGATGTGGAGCCATATGCATTAATCCAAAAACCAGTAAGCATGGAGAGAATAGCATTTCTATATGCACCTATTTTCCCATTAGTGAGAGAGGTATGGTCTTTGGATAATGGTTTTCTATGATTGTACAAATCTAGTGAAGGCAATATGTTGGAACATGTGGAAATTAGGTCCACTTTCTATGAATAGATTAAGATATGATAGTTTAAGGTAACAAATTGAACAATCTCAAGGCAAAAGTATTATAAGAAAGTGAAGGGGGTCATTCTATATGACTAAAAGGCCTTGAGAATCAGAGGTTGATTGTGTGTGCCTAGGGAAGAACCTTGATTTTTACCATTCTTTTTTAGTATCATAATTCCAACTACTCTATATATCTGGATGCCAACAATATCTATAGAGACTTGATGCAAAATTATGAGTGGAGAAGAATGAAATATAACATCATAGATTTTGTGGCTAAGTGTTAAAACTACCATCAAGTCAAATACTAACATCAAAAAACTGATTGTACTTTTCAGTGGATGCCTATTATAGAGTGGAATTGGTAATAGTAATGATGGATTTCATGGATGGCCTTCTGAAAACCATGATGAAATGTGATAGCATTTGGTTCATTGTTGACTGATTGACTAAGTCAGCTCACTTTATTCCTGTGAGGGTTGATTTAATGTAGCTAAGTTGGACAAAATTTATGCAAAAGAAATTGTAATATTGCATGAGGTATTGATGTCAATTATGTTTGATAGGGGTACTCAGTTTACCTTGAATTTTTATGAAAGGTTTTAGTCTAAGTTGGGGTCTAGATTGGTCCTTAGTACAGCTTTTCGCCCATAGATATTGGTCAATCCGAGGGGACTATCCAAGTGATTAAGGATATGCTTCAAGCTTGTGTTATGGAAATTGGGGGTCAATGGCATGAATACTTACCATTTCTTGAATTTTCATACAACAATAGCTACCACTCTAGTATTGACACAGGCCCTTTTGAGGCCTTATATGGTAGACAATATAGATCCTCAATTAGGTGGTTTGATATGTTTGAGTTTAGGTCTTGGGGATTGATATGCTCAAGGACTCTATAAAAAAGTGAGAATCATATAGGAGAAGATCATAGTGGCTAAAAGCTGATAAAAGAAGTAAAAGGATAAAAAGGAAAGAGACATAAAGTTTGAGATGGAAGAGAAGGTACTTTTGAAAGTGTCACCAATAGAGGGTGTGATGCGATTCGATAACAAGGGCAAGTTGAGCCCAAGGTACATAGGAATTCTTAAGGTTTTGAAGGAATATAGTTGGTAGAATATAGGATGTCCTAACCCCTAGTATGTCTAGGTTTTAATCCATATTCTCAGTATCTATGCTAAACAAATATCATGGATATGATGACTAGAATCCGTTGGGACGCAAAATTATTTGATAAGGAACTATCCTATAAAGAGGAACCAATTTATATTCTAGCTAAGGATGTAAGAGAGTTGAGGAAATAAGTTATTTCTTGTGTGAAGGTTTAATGGAGGAATTATACCATTGATGAAGCTACATGAGAGACAAAAGAGAACATGCATAAGTGGTATCTTCACTTGTTCATTGATTTAGGTACCTCCTATTCTAGTTATTATGTTTTGGGAAAGTTTTCATTTGGGGATAAATAACTGCTAAATTAGTATGTAATGAAATGATCCAAAATGTTGCTATCCTGAATTAGGAGGTAAGATTTGTAGGTCCAAAATGTCAACTTCTAAACATTATAATTCTACTTTATAGGTACAAAATGCGTTGATGTAGTTAACCTAACAACAATCATCCATATAGAGTCAAACATCCCTAAGGTTGGGGTAGGCCAACTACAATATCCATAGTGATCTGCTTTCGTTCTACTTAAGAATGGGCATCCTCTATATCGTATCACCCTATTTATGATGCTCAAACTCACCTCTTGGCGTTTAGACACTCAACTATGACTATGATATCCTTCTTCAGACCACCCCATCAATAATGTCTTTAGGTCATGATAAATCTTAGCCACTCCTGGCTGAATTAAATGTCTAGAACAATGAGCCTCCTCCCTGATAAGTCTAACCCATCCTCTAACTCTCGTTGCATAAACTCGACCACTAATTCTTAAAACACCCTCAAAATCATAAGATGTCACCTTTTCCTCACCACTCAACACCCTATCATGAATCACCCTCAATATATCATCATCAAATAGCTGAACGTAAATCTAATCCATCAAGGAATACCTACCCTCCACAAAAGTCAAAACATGCTTGGGCATCTGAACATCAAGCCTAACCAACTAGTTAGTTAAAAACATAACCTCTAAGGCAACAGATTGCTCTTTTATCAAGAAAAATAATATAAAATCCATACACTCTCCTATAAAAACTAGCCTACCCATGGAAGCTTCTTATTTCACCAATGGATTTTGGAGTTGTCCAATTCTTGATGTCGTCTATCTTAGATTCATCCACCTCAACTCCTATTAGCTCACAACAAATCCCAAGAAAACAACTTTATTCACGCCAAAATAATATTTTTAAGATTAGCATACAACTCTTTTCTAAGCATTTCAAACACATTTTGCAAATATAAGACATGTTCTTCAAGGGATTTGCTATAAACTAGAACATCATCAAAGTATATCACAACAAACTTCCTTATGAACAGCTTCATCACATAGTTCATCAACCGCATAAAGGTATTAGGAGAATTGGTGAGGACAAAAGGCATGACCAACCATTCATATATACCAAACTTGGTCTTGAATACGGTCTTCCACTAATCACCCAGTTGCATCAATATTTGGCAGTACCCTCTCCTAAGATCTATCTTAGAAAACACACAAGAACCATTTAACTCATCAAGCATATCATCCAAATGGGGAATGGGGTGGCGATACTTTATAATTATTTTATTAATGGCTCAGCAATCAACACACCATGTTCCATCTTACGTTGGTACTAGCAAAACCAGAACCATACATGAATTCATGCTCTCTTTTATGTATCGCTTGTTGAGGAGTTCCTTAACTTGCCTTTGGAGCTCTTTTATGTCCTTTATATTACTTCAGTAGGACGGTTTGTTGGGTAATTAAGAAGATAGCACAAAATCAATGTGATGATCAATTCCCTAAAGTGGGGGTGATCCTTGGGGAAGCTCCTTTGGGAACACATCTTTATATTCCTGCAAAATAAGGAAAATAGAATGGGATATAGTAGATGTATAGTGGTTAGTATCAAAAGCATGGGCTAGTACGAGCATGGGTGTTTTGTGATCATTCTCTTTGAAAAGATCTTTGTTCCTAGCCAACATCACCAAGGGACTCTTCCCTTTCAACCTCGTCTTCTTCTCTTCTTCATCTTATTACTTGGTTTGGTCCTCTTTCTTACCTTGTTTCTTACCCTTATCTTTCAATTCTCTTAATTTTTGGTAACCCTTATTCACATGAGATAGCGAAAGTGGATAGAGAGGGAATTTTTGACCATTCAACTCAAAAAAGTACCAACTGGTCCTCCTGTCATTCTTGGTTGAAAAATCATATTTCCATGGCCTCCCAAGCAATAGATGAAAAGCTTACATGGGTATCACATCACAATACACCTCATCATGATAATTCCTTATTTTAAACCAAATCACCACTTGCTTAGTCACTGTCAACTCACCCTAATAATTTAACCATTAAAGCTTATATGGTGTAGCATGTTTGGTTGTGGGAAACTTCAAGAAATCAACCAAAGTATCACTAGCCACATTACCACAGCTTACGCTATCAATGTCCAAAAAGCACATATTTTTCTTTATAAGATATTTAGTATAGAATAGATTCTCCCTTTGACTATGGTCATCTATTACCTTACTATTCATTGCATGCCTTATAATAAAATTTGGAACTTCATACTCTCGATCTTGAGGCCAAGTATCTTCATTATCCTTCTTTACTTGCTCACCTTCTTTGGACCCTTCTCCATCTTGGGCTTTTTCATCGTTCTCATCTTCTAATCCCATTTTTTCTCCAAGGTAATATAATTTCCCTTCCCAAAGGATCATATTTCTCTTGTTGGGATATTCACTTGCTTTATGTCCCCATCCTTGACATTTAAAACATTGAAAACCTTTAGGATTTGGAGTAGGATATTTGTTACCTTCATTCCTTGGCAGGTACTTTGGAGTGGTCTTCTCTACGGGCTTCTTATGAATGGACTTGTAGTCCTTGTTCTTGTTCCATCCCTATGGCATTTGGGCTACCTCTTTATTTTTACTCCATGTGTTGGTATATGAGTACCCTTTTGGTTTGTAAGTTGCCCTTTCTTTGATATCCCTCTAAATATCTAAGGCCGCTTGGAAGATTTATTTTATGGTCTTAAACTTGTGGGTAGTCATGCATGAGTATATATCTTTGCTCAACCCAACCTTGAAGTGTATGATGTCATGGTTCATGTTCTCTCGATGGTTAAGCCTCAAAATCAATTATCTAAATTTATCATAATAGGCCACAACACTCTTGCTACCTTGCCTGAAGTTGTACAACTTGGCAAGTAGCTCATGTCTATTCCTCTTTGGAACATACCTTTGCCTCATAAATACCTTCAACGTATCCCATGGATGGGGTTGTCCTTCATTCAACACATTTCCAAATCTTTTGATATAATCCCACCATGTATTGGCATACCCTTCAAAATGGGCTATGACATAGCAACTTTTCTTCTTTTTGGTGATATCATCAGCTTGGAAGATCCTTTCACAAGAGGATTCCCATGAGATATAAACTTCAAGATTACTTTCACCTTTGAAATTTGTAAGACTAACCTTGATTGAATCGATATCCATATTTCAATCTCGATTACCTTGTTGGTTCTATTGATCATAACCTTGGGGTCGAATTTCCAAGTTTCCTCTACCATTAGGCGTCGGACCAAATCTTCCTCCTCGACCTTGATAACCTCTTTAATCCATTGATCTACCTCTTATTTTCTCTACAATATTTCTCCTTCATCAAATGCTCCAAACTCTGCTTGTTGTTCTTCTCTTTCTTCCACGTTTATTTTGATAGGTTGGTTTTAGTTAAGGGGTAATTGGAATAGGAGAATTTTATTTAGTCAAGGTTGGGGTATTTGGGTTTGAGATTCATTATCTTATGTTTGGTTGAATTGAGGTTGGAGTGGTCGAACGGGATATTAGTTTTATGGATATGTAGTGGCTTGAGGAATGGAATCATGTATTTGTATTAGTGGATTGATCATTTGGTGATGGTTATTGGAGAAAATTTGAATCGAAGGATTTGGAGCATACCTACTAGTCGAAGCATGGTAGTGTTGAGGTGTGGATAGGGATATGTTTTGTTGACCTTACATTATATTTACTCTTCCACCAATGAGGGATACACTCCCTTTAAGAGAATCCACCTTAATGTCAAGGGAATTTATCTTAGTGTCGAAAGATCAATTTTACGATTGAGAGTTTCAATGGTCGCTGAGATAACATTGTTAAGTGGTTATCCATGGTTTGCGAAGTTTTGCCATCTATAGCCATTGTACCTATGAATAAACATACTTACTAAAAGAAAAACACATTAATTTTAGAGAAATTAACCTCACAAACTCTTAACACTTTTGTTTACCTCACACTTGGATCATAAATGTTGAAAGACGGTTTATACTTTGCGTGGTAATCAAGATGTCAAGTGATACTCTTGATCGGATTGGATTCTTGTTTGAAGGACTCAAATAAAGATGTAAGGACTTGAATCAACAATTAACAACAATACTAAAAAGATAAAAGCTTGAAATAAATAGGATGAGGAATAAATTCGGACTCAAGAACTAATCATCCAACTAAGTAGGTGAACTACTAGTTGTTGATAGTTTTAACAATAAAGAGTTGAATTTAAGAATCAAGGAATGAAACTAAGGAATAAAACCTGAGAAAATTGGAGTTTATAAGTGTTAGAATGTATTTGGAAACTTGGATTGGCCTTGGAAAAGGCTGATCTGCGTTTGAGGTGTGCTACACACCTTGGGCGCAGGTCAAGAGCAGGTAACACACAGGAGATCCTGTCTTGGCCTACTGCAGTAGCTAGAATGTATGTACAGAGTAGGTTGGTCATATGTGAGGCCTTGGATATAGCCTTGAGGTGCGGCCACAGCTCTGGAGCAGACCAGGCGCACCTACAGCGCAGGTCAAGAGCAAGTTGGTCGCTTCTAGCTTGTTCAACAGTCGAAAATTCCCCTCTAATGGTCCCCTCTCCACTTTTATCTTGGAATATGCTTGGATTCCTTTGGAGATGCCTTTGTACAAACACGTTTCACTCTTTTTTCTTCCTTTTTTTTGGATCAAAGGCCCTCTTTTGGATGAACTTTCAATATGAATTTAACAATCTCCTCAAGAACACACAAAGAACACCATGAACAACGTAGCTTGAAAAGAGTTGAAAATTCAAATTTATGCACTTTTTAATATTCTAAACACATTCCACACATTATTTTTCTCACATTCCTCACCCAACACTTCAAATCTTGCAACCAAATTGGAAATCTTTAATCCACTTTAAACTTCTTCAAACTTAAGCTTCCAATGATAGTATAAGGCTCAATTTCACTCTAATTTAGTTCAAATTTGATATATGCACTCTAATAGTGTTAGGGAATGCAAATATAACACTAGAAACATAAGAAAAATCAAAAACTCAAAATGTGACCTAAGACCTAAAACATGAATAGTAAATTTTTTTGTGATTTTCAATTTTCTAAGATGACTAGAAGCAAGATTGACTTCGTAAGAACAAAATAAAACTCAGCTTTGATGCCAAATGATACGGAATAAAACTAGAAGAACAAACAATGATAAAAAAAAAAAGTAAAGATAATCGATAATATAGATAATTAGACACAAGAAAAAAAGTAACTAAGAACAAAAGAGTATGTCAAACTCCAATACCTTTACTTACAATCTAATTGAACACCTAATTCCTATAGGGAGCAAGAGGGATATGAACACCCTCTAAACTTGTAATACCCCGTACTTCTACCTAGCTTAAAATTGTCCTAAAAATATTAAAGACTTACTTTAAAATATGAATCCAATTTTATACATATAGAATTTTCAAGATTTTGACTTTTTATTGTGTGGGAAATTAAATAACCTTTCCATCAACACCAAATTTGCCTAAAGCCGATATCGGGGTAAAAAGTTATGGATATTTTACAGAGAACTGTCTGAACTGCCCCAGAGCGACGAGCAAGCCGATGAATCGTCGAGCTAGCGACGGACCGTAGCCCAAGCTGTCGCAACTAAGGCAGTAAAACCATCTTTTGGCCTAACTGCGACAGACAGATAGACGAACTATTGAGCCAGCGACGGACCGTCGCCCAGACCATCGCTAATAAGGTAGTAACCCATTTTCTGGATAGACTACAATGGATAAAGCGATGAACCATCGAGCCAGCGATGGACCATCACCCAAGCCATTATAGATCCCGTTCAATAATTTAAAGTTTTTTATAAGGGTGTTTGGGTCTTTTCCACCCTTGTTAATACCTAATTATACCAGACCAAAGCTCATAAATTCATTATTCATCTATAACACAAAATTAGGGTTTCTCTCGAAGATCGAGCCCCAAGAACAAGATCCAAGCCCTTCTTTAAGAAACCACAATCAAGGTATGTCAAGTACTGATTCCTGGGTCCCTTTCACACATGAAGCTCAAGAATCTCTTTTCAAATTCCAAAGAATGTGTAATTATGAATGTTCATGATTTAGTTGAATTAAAATTCATGTCCATGTTGTTGTTGGGTTTTGATTCATGTTTTAAATTACATGTTTCAGTGATTGATCCTAGTATGTGATGATTTGCATAATATTTATAATATACCCTTCCAATTGTAAATTTATTTATGCAACAATGATAATTAGATGCATTGATGATGGTATAACCAAAGTATGTTCCCCATATGTTTGATTAAATGCCTATATGAAGGGACAAGTGTCATTATAGTATGATAATATGAAATCCTCATTCATGTACAAGTTAATACATGTCAAGTATTTGATAAAATGTCTTAGTCAATGAATTATGGATATATGTATAGCCATTGTTGTGTTTTCAAACTTGTTCCATAAATTACTTTTATGCTATCGAGTTCTGGGGTTATTTATACCTGATAATTTAGCTGTGTGCCTAGAGTTAGTGTCAGTATTATGATAATCTCAGTCAAGCCATGATCAGTAGAATTCAATCAGTTACATGACTTAGGAAAAATCAGTAAATTCAGTATCAGTCCAGTAATCTTAATAATCTTAGTAATTTTAGTCAGTTATTAGATCTCAGTAATATTCCGTTAGTCAATGGAATTCAGTGAACTCAGTCCAGTATATTCAGTTTAGTGTCTATTCAGATGATAGTAGGATTCAGCACCGAGTGAGCCTAGGGATAGGAACTCACCTGTTAGTAGAGGGTGTGATTCTTAGAAGTAATTCTTGCACTCCAGAACTACGTAGTCAGTGTAGGTTGAGACATCAAACCTACTAGATGAGCGTAGATGAGGTAGCTTAACCTGTTAGATGAGGGTCTCGCCGTTCTCATTAGAATACCTGTTAAATGAGGGTCACTTATAACTTATCCTTACCAATGATGCGGTATTGACATTCTTCCAATTGGGGTTACAGATTGGACCACAACTCAACTATAATAGCTTATTAGGGGCATGTCGGTTAAATGACTACTTCCCAAAGTCTCAGTCTCAGGTCTTAGTAATAGAACTCAGATAGTTCTACAGAATTCAGGATTGTCAGGTACAGTCACTCAACTCAGTTCAGAACTCAGCTAGTTCCATTAGAACCTAAACTATCAGACACGGTCGCTCAATATCAGTTATATCAGTTATAAAAAATCCATGTTATCAGTATTCAGACTTAGTAATCAGTGTTGTCATAATCTCATTTACAGTTATGTATTCATGCTTGTATTCCCACGTTTATGTTACTCAATCAGTCAGTATTGTTCATGCATATGAACCCTTGCATACTAATATATTCAATCGTACTGACGTATTTGTGATATGGTATTTTATACCATAGGTTCAAAAGCACGAGCTTCAGAGCATCGTATCATTCCAGTTTCAGTAGTCAGACTAGCAGTGAGTCCTCATCATTCGAGGATGTTATTATTTGATTATTTCATTCTTTCAGTGCTTAGTTTATTTCAGTAGTTGGACTTAGTTGGAGACATGTCCCATTAACTCCTTATTCAGTCAGTTTTAAAGGCTTTCAGACTATAACATGTTCAGACAATTATTTCAGTTATTTTGGTATTGATATACCGTATTTTCCAGATGTTATGTTTTATCAGATATTTGAACCTTATGGACTTTTAGCCTTTTATTCCACATTATACAGTATATTATGCAGTACTTAGGTACAGATATCAGTCATCGGTTAGCTTATGATCCTTCAGGGTCATGAGCACCATGTAGCATTTCGGGTACCAGATTTGCGGCATTACAAAACTAATATTTCTAAACCAAAGTTCAATAAAAGTTGTTTAATACTCCCACTTAATGAAAAAGCATTCATCAATTCATCAATATAAAGAAAAACTAAGAGAATGAGCTAGCCTCCAAAACATTTATAGTTTAGGGTAATTATTATAATTTTAGGGCCCAAAAGTGATCCAATTGCAAGATAAAGCCCACTAGGGGTTGTTTTGATCTACTCTTGAAATGATAGAATGGATTAAAAGTGGATCCAAAGATCCTTGGCCGTAAGTCCTTTTTGAGGGGCTTTCTAACCCCCATCTTGCCTTCTCTTTCCTCCTTCAATGATCTTTGGACCAAAGTGAGTGCGATTATCAACAAATGACACCCTCTTGATGGTAAGGAAGCTTCTTCAAGTACCTTTCGCTTCATGACCAATTATTGGATTCTTTGAAACTCCCGATCTTGACTTATAGTGAATAGATTGGAGCTAATCTAAATTATATAATGAGGTGTAAGGCTTTCGGTTTGAAGTGTAATAGACTGGTTTCGGCATTCGAGGTAGGTTATGGCTTAACTTTTTTAGACTGGGATGGGTAGTTAATTGTATACAAAATACATGTTAAGGGGATGGGAACTAATTATGAAATTGACTATATTAATGTGTTGTGCCCATGTAGATAAATATATGTTATGTGATTGCTGGTTTTAAGATATTATGTGATATGCGTGACTATGTGGAGTCCTATGTGATGTTGATAAACTGAAATACATGCAAATAATTATATTGTGTTGTTAAAATGCCTAATGTGGCACCATTAGTGTATTATGCTATATTCATACTTTATTGGCATATGAATCATGTGGAATTTCATGGATAGTGGAAATAATGAGTGGATATTGGCTCACGTGGTTGTGGAAATATACCATTGTGGATGATTATGGAAATATATCATTGTGGTTAGTTGTGAAAATACATCATTATGGTTGGTTGTGGAAATACTTATTGTAATTGGTTGTGAGCATTACATCCTCATATCATAATCATTCATGAAATATTGGTACCACTGTGGCAATATCTGAGAAACATTAGCAACACCTTCTAAAAACCCTTCCCGAGGAATGTGCCAAGAAAGAGATATTGTGACATCTTATAAAACTCTCCTTAGGGGATGTGTCAGGAAGGAGATATGGATATGTGGAATGTATACGAGTTGACGAACCTCCCATGGGTCCTACATCGAGAGGCTTTCCTCTGTAGGTGTGTACGGAGGTTGTACGACAATCTCGTATATCACTATCATCATCATCATTCTTATTGTATTTACTTTATTATGGTTGTGATATGATTGTATTTTTGCTTTGGCTTATTATCTATCTAATTATTCTATCTTCTTATACTTGTACTCAATGATCTTGTATGTGTATTATCCTTTCTTATCCTTCTTGTATGTGGTATATTGTACACTTATGGTATTTTTTTATTCATTACAATATATGTGATATATTAGAACTATTAGTGCAAGTGGTGTGGGCTACCGTTGTGGAACATTTTCTGACTGCGGGTGACGTGCCCTTAGTATATATTTTTTATGCTTTATTTTCTAATTCACTTAGTCCGCCTATGATACCTACTGAGTACAAGTGGACCGTACTCACTCTTATTGTACCCTTCTGGTGCAGATTTAGGTTTGGATACATCCCGTGTTACTTGACTAAGGCGATTGTTGGAGCTTTCAAGGTAGTGGATGATTTTCAGGTGTTCAGATGTCTTCTACTATCTTTATCTATCATTAGACTATGTCTTTACTAGTTTTTAGAGACACAGTTGTATCTATTGGATTTCTTATGTATTTTATTTGGATTTGGGTTGTATTAGATACGTTCTCATACTATTGACATCAGATTTTTGAAGTTGCGACTGCATTGTGATATATGTCTCTTTCCACATTTGTCATACTTATATGGTTTGGATTCATTCTGAAAGCCTTACCTTAGGGTTATTTTTATCTTTTCTCCTTTGTGTATCAGTTTGGGTGATAGACTTACTTGTCAAGATTCGTCGCGACAAGTGTCATCATGACCCTTGATTTTTGAATTATGACACTAATTTACCATATTTATTTGTGTTCTATGTTGAAGATACTCAAAATTTTTCTTTAATCCAAAAACCTGATCTTCATTATGAAGTAAGCAAGCTCCTCGAATTTTATTTTCAGATGAATATTTCCTTACCAATAAATTAATGAAGCAAAATTTATATTTCTAAATCTCTGATGTAGAAGTCATTAATCTCATCAAATACTCATGTAGCATGTTGTGGCTTATAGAAACCTTAAGTTTAATCATCACCAACATGCATAAGGATGGCATCACTCTTTAGATGTCCTTTGACATACAAGGTAACATCAAAGACCTTATCTTTGTTAATAATCGAACAATCATTTCTTTTGTTATGCAATGCAACTTTAATTTTTTCATCTGTTTTAGTTGTCTTATTTTGAGAATTTTAGAAAACCGTTTGGGACTAAGCAGATTTACTACGCACAGAAGGGAACCCAGGATTTGAAGTCTGAGGGTGCATCAGTATTGTCAAAGGCATGCATAAGTTCTGACTAAAGACTCAAATTTGTATTGGTCGCTTGCCTCGTTTAATGTGCAGTTTTGGTTCTAATTTATAAGACATACTTTCCTTTGTCAATGAGGCTTTTCTGGAGATTCCAACACTAAACAATTGATATTTCACTTCATAAAAATAAAAATAATTTTTGTGTTCATATATTTGTCATTCATGCTTATATTATTAGTCTTGAACTAGACATATGTTTATATATTGTTTCTCCTTCATGCCTTTTTTTGTTAAATCTCACGCTTTATTTGTAATTTGTGCTTAAATATAATGGACCTTGAAGCTTTTTTTGCCCTTTTTTTCTTTTGCTAAGGCGATGGGAATTGTCTTTAAAACTAGAATTTGGTTGAGGAGAATAATATCTATCCATTTCAATTCACAAGAATCAATAACAAATTCCTATAAAATAAAAAATTCATCAAGAATATAAGTAAAAATAATTATTTATTTATTTTTAATCAAATCCCATGAACTTAAATAGAAGCAAGAAAAAAAAAATTTACACACTAACTTTCAAGCAACAAGTAAATATTAAAAGCAATTAACATTACCCAAACTTGAATCAAAAAATAAAAAAAAAATGAAAGAAAGAGATGTGTACCTATTAGCATCAAGTAGCGTCCAGCAGTATATATTAATTAAGGAGGGGTGGGGTGAGATGAGGTGGCTGCCTAGCTGGTGGCATTTAAATATATAAAGAAGTAAAATGAAAAAATCGAGAGTGTCCATCAAGAATCAAACACATGACGTCAGGCCAGAAGGGCATCAGCATTTGAGTTCCAAACCAGTGCACCCACACAAGTATTATTATTGAAGGTGCACAATTAAATATATTAACACTTTTATAGGGACCCTTCAGGGTAAGTCCATAAAGCTTGTGAAGATTCTTAGGAAGAGGAGGATCAACATTGTGTGTGTTCAAGGGACCAAGTGGGTAGGGTCTAAGGCTAGGGATGTGGATGGTTACAAGCTGTGGTACGCTGGGAGCGAGAGGCGTAGGAATGGAGTTGGCATCTTAGTAGATGAAGAGCTTAGAGGTCAGGTAGTAGAGATGAAGAGGATCAATGATAGGTTGATGACTATTAAGTTGGTCATTCGGGGGTTTACCCTGAACGTGTGTAGTGCTTATGCGCCGCAAGTGGGATCGGAGTTGGAGGAGAAGATACGGTTTTGGGAGGCTTTGGAGGAGGTGGTGAGAGGCGTGCCTAGTTCGGAGAAGATTGTTGTAGCAGGGGATTTTAACGGGCACATCGGGGCGTTACCGGGAGGCTTTGGTGATGTGCATGGTGGTTTTGGTTTTAGGGAGAGAAATGAAGAGGGGGCTACCCTATTGGAGTTTGCGAGGGTCTTTGGGCTGGTGGTGGTGAACTCGGGCTTCCCAAAGAAGGACGAGCACCTGATCACCTTTCGAAGCGCGATAGTCAGGACCCAGATTGACTTTTTGTTACTTAGGAAAGGAGATAGAACGCTGTGTAAGGATTGTAAAGTCATCCCGAGTGAAAATCTTTCGACCCAGCATAGGCTCTTGGTTATGAATTTGGGTATAAAGAAGAATAGAAAGAGGAGGAGTAAGGAGGGTAGACCTAGAATTAAGTGGGGCGGCCTGACGCCAGTGAATGCGTGGGAGATAGGGAAGAGGTTGGCGGGAATGGGAGTGTGGGAGTGTAGGGGGGACGTGGATAGTATGTGGGACAGGGCGGCAAGGTGCATCAGGGAGAATGCAAGTGAGGTGTTGGGTGTTTCTAGGGGCCGGGTCGGGCACCATTGGGGGGATTGGTGGTGGAATGAAGAGGTGGAAAAGAAAGTGGGGACCAAGAAAGGGGCGTATGCTAAGTTGGTGGAGAGTAAGGACGAAGAGGAGAAGCGGGTAAACAGGAAAGAGTACAAGCTAGAGAGGAAGGAGGCTAAGTCAGCAGTCACGGCAGCTAAGACGGCCGCTTTTGAGAGCTTGTATGTAGGGTTACAGGGGAAAGGAGGGGAGAAAAAGTTGTTTAGACCCGCTAAGGCTAGGGAGAGGAAGGGTCGTGACCTCGATCAGGTGAGGTGCATTAAGGGGGAGGACGGTAGAGTGTTGGTGGAGGACGGCCACATTAAGAATAGATGGCAGTCGTACTTTCATAGGCTTTTGAATGACGAAAGGGATAGAGCTATTGTGTTAGGGGAACTGGAGCACTCAGAGGAGGCTGTTCGCAGGATGCGAAGGGATAGGGCGACGGGGCCGGATGAGATACCGGTGGAGTTTTGGAAGTTCGTTGGAGAGGCTGGTGTAAGGTGGTTGACTGGATTGTTTAATGAAATCTTCAGGACGGCAAAGATGCTCGAGGCTTGGAGGTGGAGTATCATGATCCATCTCTATAAGAATAAGGGGGACATTCAGAGTTGCAATAACTATAGGGGGATTAAGTTGTTGAGTCACTCTATGAAGATCTGGGAGAGAGTGGTCGAGGTGAGGCTGAGACGGATAACATCTATTTCGAAAAACCAGTTCGGATTTATGCCCGGCCGCTCGACGACGGAAGCAATCCACCTGGTACGGAGGTTGGTGGAACAGTATAGGGAAAGGAAGAAGGATCTGCACATGGTGTTTATCGACCTGGAGAAGGCTTACGACAAAGTCCCTAGGGAGGTGCTTTGGAGATGCTTGGAGGTGAGTGGAGTACCGCTGGCATATATCAGAGCAATTAAGGATATGTATGATGGAGCGAAAACCCAGGTAAGGACGGCGAGAGGAGACTCAGAGCATTTCACTGTCCTGACAGGATTGCACCAGGGATCTACTCTTAGTCCCTTTTTGTTTGCGTTGGTGATGGATGTGTTGACGCGGCGTATTCAAGGGGAGGTGCCGTGGTGTATGCTTTTTGCAGACGATGTAGTTCTGATAGATGAGACTCGAAGGGGTGTGAATGACAAATTAGAGGTGTGGAGGCAAACTCTTGAGTCTAAAGGGTTCAGGGTGAGCAGAAGCAAGACAGAGTATGTGGAATGCAAGTTTAATGACGTGAGGCGGGAGAATGAGGTAGTAGTGAAGGTGGAAGCACAGGAGGTATGTAAGAGGGATAATTTCAAGTATCTTGGGTCCATGATCCAGAGTAACGGTGAGATTGACGAGGATGTCTCGCACCGTATTGGGGCGGGATGGATGAAGTGGAAGCTCGCGTCGGGGGTGCTGTGTGATAAGAAGGTGCCGCCTAAGCTTAAAGGCAAATTCTATAGGGTGGTAGTCCGTCCGGCCTTGTTGTATGAAGCGGAGTGTTGGCCAGTTAAGAACTCCCACATCCAAAAAATGAAGGTGGCAGAAATGCGGATGTTGCGCTGGATGTGTGGGCTGACTAGAGGGGATAGAGTTCGGAATGAGACTATCCGGGAGAAGGTTGGTGTGACTTTAGTGGAGTGCAAGATGCGGAAAGCCCGATTGAGATAGTTCGGACACGTGAAGAGGAGGGGCATGGATGCCCCGGTCCGTAAGTGTAAGAGGCTAGCGTTGGATGGTTTTAGGCGGGATAGGGGTAGATCGAAGAAGTACTGGGGTGAGGTGATTAGGCGGGACATGGAGCAATTACAGCTCACCGAGGACATGACCCTAGATAGGAAGGTCTGGAGGACACGAATTAGGGCAGAGGACTAGGGCCAGTTTGGGTCGCTAGTGTAGGGAATTACTTGGTGAGGGTTTTATTCCTGTTATGATTCCGTGTTCCGTGTTCCATGTTTTATTACGAATCTGTGTGCTTTCCTCTGTTTTATATTACTTATGGGTGCCGTATTTATATTATGTAATCTGCTTCTGTGTTTTACTATGTGTTTGTGTGGTATCTCGTGCCTTGAGTCGGGGGTCTATCGGAAAGAGCCTTTCTACTTCTTTAGAGGTAGAGGTATGGACTGCGTACATCTTACCCCCAGCCCCCACTAGGTGGGAATACACTGGGTTTGTTGTTGTAGACTGAATTGAGTTACTGGTCAAATATCGGTCTTCTATCCTAACAGACCAACTGAAGAATAATATATTTAGAGGCAAAGAAAGCAAATTAATAGCAACAGATTGGAGATGGTCCACCTTATACTCCGAAAAATCTGACTCGAGGACAAAACCAAATATAGTTAAGGAAGTTCTCTCTTAAGTTTTACTAGTAGCCAGACCAAAAAAGACTGCCTTGATCAATTTGTCCAGCTCAAAATTACTTTAGATAATCCAGAATGTCAACTTAAAATATGAGCACCACAGAAATAACTTTGTTGATCAAAGAAATACTCAAACTCAACCACATAACCGCACAGTAAATATGATATACTAAATGAAAAGATCAGACATGCACGAATCTTAGAAAAGAAATAGTCCTCGGACTGTTCACAAATAATGAGTACAAAACACACAATAAATACTGACCAAATTGCATAGCTCTTTAAGCTATTATTAAGTAGAAAAAATTGGACTCCTACTTCTACAAACAGGACAGCACCAATGGATTAAAGTGGCAGTTGTGGCGTCATGAATAACAATACCCGTAATAGATACTTTTCAACTTTAGGCTTTTGCAGCCTTGGTCTTCTAAAAGTCTCACATACAGTGCGGTAGGAATGGGGTTAACTCACTCAGCTCTAGACTGCCCAGCTCGAGAAGACAAGATAATGCCAACAATAAGCCCATAAAGAGCTAAGGCTTCAGCAAAAATGAGAATGAGGATCATCCCAACAAAAAGCTTGGGTTGTTGTGCATTAGCCCTAGAAAATGATTGGTGTTCAGTACGCAGATAGGAATCATTTATAAAGCTACAATCAACTTGACAAGAGAAATACAAATAAGACATCCCAACCAATGTGAATAGAATGGATAAATCCTAAGCTGCAAAAAGTAATATCTAGCCTGCAACAGTCATTAGATTGATTGTTTGGTCCTTATATGTCATCCATAGTTTTAGCAAAGTCCATATATACTCGACAATAAAAGGCAGGGAATTTAAACAGTTTTACTGGGTGATCTCCAGAAGTCATTGTATGCTTTTTTTCTAATATGTAATAGATGTTACCATAAGTTAGGAACAATAACTAAGCATAAAGAATAGGCGAGTGCTAACAGATATTGAGAGAAGGAATCATAGGGAAGAGCAATGGATGAAAGGGGCCCATTCTGTTAAATACACCATACCATATTTCAACTACATTGACTGCAGAACATGCGCCTTCGTCTTAAGCAGTTTGCTCTGCAAGTCAACACCTCAGACCACCTCCAAAGAAATGCAAAGTTTATCCTCCCAAGTATTTTTTTCCCTTAAAGGCAGTGTGATCAAAAGTGAAAAAGATAAGAAAATGATAGCTTTCTTATTCAAAATTATCATTTGATATAGATTATCAGTACAGTGTGATTCAATTTAGTTGTTACGGTATACAGAAGGGGATCAGGCAATTAAGATGGTGAACTGAACAACTAAATTGAACCTTAACTAAATGACCAAGCAATCATGTTCTCTATTTGACCCTTTTTATTTTAGTAACCTCCAAAAGTTACCTACAGATGTTAACTAAATGACCAAGCAATTATGTACTCTAATTGACCCTTTTTATTTTATTAACCTCCAAAAGTTACCTACAGATGTTAGACTGCAATTTTCACAACCATAACCTTGTGAAGACATATACCAAGGCATCTTTATCGAGATGCCACACACTACGTTCTACTAGATCCACTCTCGGTCGAACTCTAGATCGACTGCTAAAAAATTCTTATTTTCTTTTTTTATAAAAGGTTCGACAACTGAAAGTTTGTCCCATCCATGACATCAAAAGAATCTTTTTTTTCTTTTTTTTTTGTAAAAAAGGTTGGATAACTAAAAATCCTCTCCATGATACCAAAAGATGATCAATGCAAAGACCATCTATCAATTTGTTCTAATAGAATAGCATTAAAAATCAACGTGGAGGAGCTCTTCATATAAGATCTTTCACATTCTAACTATTCAATTCAAATTCAACAGGCACTAGCACACAAAGAAGAAAAGGACAAAAAACCAAGAAAAAAAGGGGAAATCAATACCTAACACCAGCATCTCCAACAATACCAATAGCCATTCCAGCAGAAAGGCCAGCAAGACCACAAGCAAGTCCAGATGAGAGATGAGCATAGCCATCAAATAGGTAATACGACTTTGTTTTGGGGTTAATCCCGGTACTGATGATCACAGCAATAATCAAGCCATAAATACCTAATACACCAGCCATAACCACTGGCACAATTGATTTCATCACCAACTCCGGTCTCATCACTCCCATTGACGCCACTCCAACACCACTCTTCGCTGTTCCATAAGCTGCCCCCATACCTACAAATCATCCAAATAAAATAGATTCGTGATCTGTTGCAAATAAGCATAAGATATGCTGGTGTGAATCCCCATAAGATGTGTTTGTATCTCCAGTAAAGGTGGATCCACCATTTAACGCTTATAGATGCAAAATCTCATTGTCTTAAGTAGTCATAACGGGAAAAGGTTTAATAAAATAATCAAATTTTTCAATACTATTCAGCTACACATATAATTCAAGACAAAAATTGAATTACTAGCAATAAATAAGCATACTTAGCATTAGCATAAAGAATAAATATGATCAGGTGCTGATCGAGAATTAATTTCAGGCCGGTGGATGCAAATAACCAGCAGCTTTGCTAACATTCTTCAAACAATTCCAACTAAAATAGTTCACCCGAAGACGAAATTCAATCTAGCGGAGGCAGAGTACCACTGCAATTACTGACGAAATTAACGTTACTTGATTTTCAAAAAAATATATATAAAAAAAAAAATCAAACTACGAATATCATTCGATTCGAAAAATTAGATTTGTGATCAATCGCAAATAAACATAAGATGTGCTCGTATGTCCACTGCAAAGGCGGATCCAAAATTTAAAGCTTATAGATACAAAATCGCATTGCCTTAGGTGGTCACTACGGGTAAAGGTTTAATAAAATGATGTAATTTTTCGTTACTGTTCATCTAAGGGTCTGTTTGGACATGCAAAATGAAATCATGATGTAAAGTTGATCGAGGCAGATCTGGGGATAGCGTTGGAGAAACTTACAAGAGAAGACAAGGGCAGCAGCGGCGCCAAGGAAGCCGAAGAAGGGAGCAGTTTCATCTCCGGAAAAGGTCGACATTGTCTTTACTATTTGGATCTGACAATTTTGAGTTTTGGAGTTGAATGGAGAGATCTCTTTCTCCTCCCTCTAGTATCGATTGGTGTTGAAGCAAATGGAATAATTGATGATTTCACATGTTATAATGGGTTTGGGCTTTCGACGTCATTTTGGTTATGCACAATTTCCCATCTATTCACCATCGGTATAGTCTAATAGTGGGTTCTGAACTCCAAATTTTATTTCTTCTTTTTTATTTATTTTTATTTTTTTCTTTTCTTTTTTTCTTGTTTTAATTTCTTTTTTTCCTTATTTTAATTAATTTGTCTCGCCTTTTTTTTAAAAAAAAATCTTCTTCATTTTTTTTGGTCAAATATTACTATTTATTTTTCATTTTTTTCCTTTTCTAATTCATTTGTTAACCTTTGTCAAATATTTCTTTCCTTATTTGAATGATATTATTATTTCAAAGATAAGAATATTAATTAAAAAAAATAATATGAAGTAAAAATTATTTTTTAAAAAATTAAATAGAAAAGATATAATAACATTAGCAATAAGAGGAAAAAGTTATATTTCTACAATTTTGAATAAATACATAACGAATAGAGTTTCATTACATATTGATTAATGAACTAGTCAATATCAAATACGAAAGGGAAACCATTAAATTATTCAATTATTCTCTAATTTTTTTTGTTTTAATCTTTTCTAATTTTTTTTATTTTTTTCAAACTTTATTTTTATTTTTTCTTCTCATTTTTGTTTTTTTCAATCTTTAATTTTTTTTTATTTTTTGTTCTTCCTTTTTTTTTTTCTTAACCTTTATTTTTTTCTTCTCTTTTTTTTACCTCAATCGTTATTTTTTTTCCAACTTGTTTGAGAATTTTTGGAATAAGTCTTGCCCCTAAGGCAAGAGTCATAGAACATCTCATAAACCAAGATACAATGTGGTAGTGTCAACTCTTATCCATGGGGCGTAACTTATTGTTTGAAAGTCCCAATGTTAGTCTTGCCTCTAAGATAAAAGTTATAGAACATCTCATAAATTAAAGCATAATGTGGTACTGTCAACTCTTGCTCATGGGAAGTAACTTATTATTTGAAAGTCTTTGGACAGAGGCAGAGGCAAGGGACAAAGTCTTGCCTCTAAGGCAAGATTTAGAGAACATCTCATCAATCAAGACACAATGTGATTCTGTCCACTCTTGCCCATGGGGCGCAACTTGTTGTTTGAAAGTCATTAGTCTAAGTCTTGCTTCTAAGACAATAGTTATAGAGTATTGCATAAATCAAGAACAATGATGCAGTGTCAACTCTTTCATGGGGATTAACTTGTTGTTTGAAAGCCATTGGGTTGAGTCTTGCCTCTAAGGCAAGAGTTATTTAGCATTTCATAAATTAAAACATAATATGGTGGTGTCAACTCTTGCCCATGGAGCGTAACTTGTTGTTTGAAAGTTCTTGGGCTAAGTTTTGCCTTTAAGTCAAGATCTAGAGGACACAACTTATAAATCAAGATACAATGTGGTAGTGTCAACTCTTATTCATGGGGGTGCAACTTGTTGTTTAGAAAGAATCGAAGAAAGAAACAAAAAAGAAAAAGAAAAAAATAACAGTTGAGGAGAAAGAAAAAACTTTAAAAGTGAAAAAAGAAAAATCAGAGAAAATAAATAGAGAAAAAGAAATAAAAAAAGGGTTTGAGAGGAGAAAAGAAAAAAATAAAGGTTGAGAAAACAAAACGAAGAAAGAACAGAAAAACAAAAAATTAAGAAAAATGAAGTTGAGAAAAATACGAAAAAGAAATCAAAAAGAGAAGAAAAAATAAAAATCAATGAAAAATAAAAAGGAGAAAAAAATATTAAAAATATAGAAGTTGGGAGGAGAAAAGGAAAAAAAAATTAAAGATTGAGAAAACAAAAAAAAAATAAGAAAAATAAAAATCAGCATAAAATAAAAAAGAGAAAAAAATAGAAGTTGAAAGATAAATAAGCATGAAGAGTTATTAAAAATATTTGAGGAATAGAAGGGCAAATAAGTATTTGTATCTATAATTTATATCTATAATCTACATCTATAATCTATATCGATATCTATACTATATTAAAAGTGTGAAGGGTGTTAGAAATATTGTTTGAACATTTTGTCCTTCATTAAAAGTCTTTGCTTTAGACAAAATCATTTTTTCACTATTTTTTCCTAATATTTAAGAGTTAAAAATTAATTAAATATATTTATTGTAAAACCTTTTCTTATTAGAAGTGATCGGAATTAATGACAACTAATACTTTTTTTCATTAGTTTAAAAATTCTAAATCAACTATATTTGATTTTAAGAAGATTTAAAAAATCTAGAAATAAATATAAAAGCTTTAGAATTAGAAAAATTTAAAAAGTACCAAATTTTAAAAAGTTTCAAGTACTCAATAAGAATGTAATCAATAATTTTTTAAAGATTGACTTTAAAAATAAAGAAATATTTTAAATATATATATATATATATATATATATATATATATATATATATATATA